>NW_020442441.1:0-9847 GCF_000699045.2 Agrilus planipennis
TACTTTGGTTATAATCAAAGTGGAAATATAGATCATACTAAAATTAACTAACAAATACACAAATAAGTTAACCAAAATACTTACAACACTTCTATGCTAACACGCTAAGTAAAAATGAAGTATCGATTCTTCGCATTATGGTATTGTGACGAGCATTTCAATAGGTCTGTTTAAAAACTTTTCGAATTTATTTAACGCAGAAACAAATTAATAAACTAACACTAAATTAAATTATACAGTTATTTATCTGCCAATATAAGTCTTCATCTTACTGTTGATATATATCACTGTTTGTACTCTTTATCTTTCAGGAAAAACTTGCATCCACTCTTTTGCATAGGTTGTACTTTGTTCTAAACTGTTCACTTGTTTTTATTTATACGGTTGCGGATTCCTTTTGATTATTTCCCGAAATTCCTGGTAAGTTTTTTTCATCCTGCTGATATTATTCGCTCTGTTCTTCAAATTCTGCCAACTGCCCTTTATAACGGCATAATTAAATTTTTTTTAGTCAAGTACAGTCAGTGCATAGTCACCTAGTAGGTGTTTCATACGATATGAGTTGTTACTTTAATAAGGTGTCGTCTAACACATGAAATACTTCAGCAGCAGCAAGTATCTACTAGATTACGAAACACCAGCTGTACTTGGACATTGCACAAGCTCTTTGGAAACTTGGTTTAGTTTGGTCAGTAATTTATCGAAACTACCTTGACATTAGCGCCCTGATGAAAACGAACAAGATTGTAATTGTGATTCGTCATTAGCGTGAACTATATAAATTCCGCTTATCAGTTAGCAGATTTGTTTACAAAACCCCTCACATGACGGAAGTTTAATAATCTATTAAGAAAATTAAATCCGCTAGTTATTATTCAAGCATGTAGTTTAATTTTTTTTTATGTTACTGTAAAACTATGAAGTAACGGAAAACTTAATACGTAAGTAGAAGTATTGAGATACTATGTTTTGTTTGTGGTAGTTAAGTTTTATTATTTGCGATATTTTAAGTTGGCANAGGAAAAAAAATCAATTTCAGTAGAGAAAGCATCTAATTTACTATTAATGCGTAAAAAGGAAAAGCAGAGGTACACACTAATGAACGAGTATTCTGAGTAGAAATTAATTCGTAAATGAGCAGTGACGCTTTTGAAATGCGTGTTTTAATACAAACGGTAGTAATTACGGCAATTTGAGCGATTTGCTTATCTCGTCAGTAATAATTATGACAAATTAATTTTAAAGAAAAATTGCCCCATTAATTAAAGCTGGAAAAACAAATTAAAGAACATTTAACATAATTTATAGCATGTCAGGCTCAAATGTATTTTATGCTTTAGCTAAATGACAACTGTTAACCAAACGCGATGTTTTCCAAATGGAAAATTTAAAAAATAAACGTAATCTTTTTAAAACAAAAACATAGATACTGACACAAGAGTCTCACGGAGACCACCTTTTAAAACATTTTGTAGGCTACATCCATTTAAATTTTAAAAGTTTAAACAATAGCTTTATTGCGTTTACTATGCTCAATTGAAATGATTTATGTAGCTTTTCCAGTTTACTTGATGTTGACATCAACATCGTTATTGTAAGTGGAATACCCTGCATATTATTATGGTTTTGAATTCTACTTATGATTTAAGGTAGACTTTCCTAAGGCTTTCCTACTTCTAAAATTTACCGTTTCCGAGATATTATTATTTTTTTTTAAGTATCTGCAGGTAGCGAAAAAGCATCCGTCTATTTTACAGTAAGAAAATTGGAGCAACAATATTCTCAGGAGAAACAGCTGTAAACATTAACTCGGAGTAAACCCCTCCCGATCCACCCAGGTGTCTGCCATGTATTATAACCTCTAATCCAAACACATGTCTGAACGAATCTAACGTAGTGTCAATTTAGAATGCAGGAACCTAATGGCACTGTGGGAGAAGTTAATTTTGTCATGATAATTTGTGATTTTAGCTCCCAGACGCAAATATGTCAAGCAGTCTTTGAGCAATAAATGTCGAACAGTCTTTAGTCAGTAAATTGTCACACTGTCAAATCCAGATCATTATTTCAAACTTTATAAAATATCAACTTATTGTCAGTATATTGCCATCTACTGACTTTTACCGCTACTCTGTGCTACTTTTTATGTTTGACCCTTGCCCTCCGACGCAGCTTATATAATTGCCTACTTTATAAGTATGTAAACGAAATTAATAAAGAACTTAATTTTGTTTGAGCAGCAGTTTATTGTTTAACGATTTCGACTACCTCAGAAGGTTCGATAAATTCTATGAAATAAGTACTGCAGGTTAACAGATCATATCAGTAGATAGCAGAGCAGTTTCGGTGTATTCTATGATATATATGGAAACTAGGTATCTATGGAATTGAACCATTTTTAACATAAAATATCATAATTACTAGTTAATAGGATTTAGAGAATCGATTGTACATTTTTGCGATGCCTTACTCTATTAGGTACATTTGTGCTTAATTGTATTGTTAGTATAACGCCCAGATAAAATTTTATTGGCGAATTAATTAAAAATGAGATATGAATTAAGTCTCCCCATGAGCACGGACACTTGAATTTGGGAAAAGAAAAATCATTTTCAGCTTGAATCATAGTTTTATTAACTTATCTTACACGATCATTGTGAATAACATGGAAAATGTTCTCAACTGTTTGTAAACACTGGTCTTATATATAAAAAAAATTTTTGGTTACACTAATCGTTATTTGCTGCTGTAGAAAACTGATTGATTTACTTATTAGTATAATGTGGATTGGTAACTCTGAAAAAACATTTATAATTAATTTGACTAAGTTGAGAGAGTATATTATGTGCGTCTGATGAAGCATCAATATGGGATACGAAACGTTGCGAATAATAATTCGTCCTAACTGAGTTTCTATTGAATGAAATGAAAAACACTAATATAAAATTACATTTAAGTTCCTACAGTGGGAGACATGAACACAACAACATGAGCAACTCTCCCGCTCACACTAATGTCACATTGAGCTTATGGCATAAAAAAATCTCCCATCGTAGAGAAAAAACACTTAGCACACGTCAAACTACATTTACCTGGTAATATAATAGTAACACACAGTACGTACCTGAATAAACACGACAGCAATCACAAAACTACTTAAATAAAAAAAAAGTCCACAGCAACAAAAACACGTTTTACATTCTCAATGACAAACAAAACAGCCATGATGCTAAATGGCGGCGTACTTGTGATTGGCCTCTCGCATGTAACCAATGAACACATTGACTGAATTCAAATACAATTTTAAAAGATAGTTCAATTCTCCCGCCTGGGCAAGTCTCCTGGTTTTCTCCTACTGATTAGAACTAATAAGTTCGAAATCGCGATCCATATCCGTTTATCCCGATAAATTGCTGAATAAATTTAATATTGTTTATTTCAAACTTGTTTGTTCTGATCGACACCATAAACAGTTCTAACAGAATGTTGACCATAGGTCCAAGTTAAGCCATTATGATATTNTCTTGGTTAGGCCGGAAACTTATCAATCCACCCTCGTATAAAGGGTCTTAGAAGAAAACAAGAAATATCCACAGTAGGCGATTTTTACTGTGCGGTCTGTAATTATTGATTTATATAATTCATTAATAGTCAATTATTATGTGGAGGATCAATAACTCTAAGATGACAACCGACAAACTTGTCAATTTTATAGGAAAAGGTTTCACTGCATTATATATTGGATGAATAATAACAAATGAAATTAATGGAGTACGGCAGTCTGCATTCGATGAGGTTTCCACCTGATTTACTGCACCAGGTGTGCTGATATGGGAATTTTCGATTGCGACATTTAAAGCATTCTCTTACAATGCAACGTTTCAACTTTTCTGACACAGGCAGATTGGGAAATGGCAACTGTTAACATTGCAAACATCTTGCATAACTCCTATCAAATTGTATGACGACATATTGACAAATTCTGCTATGACATATATTTCACCTACAATGATTTACAGACATCGGCATGTTAGTTTCTTATACGTATGCTATGCCTTCTAATGCAAGTGGACAGAATTGAAGCTATAGAAACAATCGGCGATTTTACACTCGGCAGTTTGACAGTTTACGGATCCTGTTTTTAAAAATTTGCAATGCTTAAATTTTTCACGATAAATGATAAAGAGAAAGTTATTTGATTATAAAATTGATATTGGTAAACTCAAAGGACTCAAAGGACGCATGAATACACTTTACTATAACTTAAAAGTTTATGATTAAAAAGTAAAATGCCATTAAAGACACTAATTAAAGATATAAAAAGATACCTAAACTTTAAGTGTCGTTAAAATAACATACGCAAAAATTAAAAATATGTATGAACCTACAGACAATAATATGCTAGATTTGTCTGTACACTAGCACTTTTCTGTTAAGTTACAAAAGAATGTCTGGAATGTCGCAAATGCGATCAATTCAACGTTCCAAAGTGTAGGGTTCCGTAAAAATACATCCAACGTTATTAAGTAGTTTAAAAGATCCTACAAAATTAACAACATTCTGGAACCAACATAAATAGATTGATATATCTTTTTCATACCTGGCTTTACAAGGGGCGCAAGATCACTTCACCTTTTGCGAATCAAGGCTGTTGTTAAGAAAAGTACGAAGTCCAATTTTGGTTAAATGATTTTTTTTCACGAAACCGAAATGGAGAACGTTCTTGAGCCATGAAGTTATCAACTTGATTGACCTACATTTTAATTAAATAAGGTTAAAATGCAGCGTAGGTTAAATTTTGTGCTGATATTTCGTTCAAAAAAAGGATATATAACATTGCTACCAATTTATTACAGCCCCTTAATGATAATATTTCAAAAATCGCCTGAAAGGCAGCGGCGTACTGAAGCTTTTGTCTTACTAATAAATTTTGAAAATAGCTTTCGTAAAACATTTATTGATTGAGGGGCTTTCAATTTCATAAGCTCCGTTGTCATTTATTCCCATTCGAATTCTGTTAAGAATATCACAGCCATGTTTGTAAAAAATTAGACAATTTTAGTTGTTTTCACAAAGAGCGGTGAATAATTTGAAAATTACAGATTGGTATGAAGAACCATAAGATTCTGCATAAGTGCATGAAAAGGCATATACGGTGTTCCATTTGAAAAAGTGTACTTATAATTGTTTGAAGTTTATCAAATCCGCCATTAAATATCTAACCCATAATTAACCCATCTTAAAAGTATGGACGGAAAGTTTAGTTTAACTATCTCTCCTGAGAATACTGTTGCTTCAGCTTATATAGTGTAAAATATGCATGCATCTTCGCTACCTACTGCTCTGTGCTTCTTATATAATTATTTTCAAAAATATGCTCCGCAAAAGTGCCGAAAATAGGATACCCTGTACATTCGCCTTATAATTGATCATCACTATAAGGTCGCCAGTTCTAAGACTGGTTGAACACGCATCTTCACCTTTTCCTATCCTAAACTAATCTGTACCTTCCTAAACCTAGAACTCTCACATTCTTAACTTGTTCTAAACAGGTATCTAATCTGGGTCTATCTCTGTCATTCTTAACTCCTGTTTCTGTTTCTAATATATCTTTAACTAGCCCGTCATTCCTAAAAAGGTGTCCCACTAACCTATCTCGTCTATTTTTTATTGACTTCTATAGTAACCTTTCTTCTCCTACTCATTGCGATACCTCCTCATTTCTAATCCTTTCTATCCACGGTAATCTCAACATGTAACACCACATCCAACGCTCTAAGTTTCTTTTTGTCCACCGCGCCAACCGTCCATGTTTTACATCCGCACAGCGCGCCCCGCGAACATACACCTTTAACAATCTTCTTCGAATTTTTAAATTAACCGTTCGCGAATAAATAAGTAACTTCTTTTTGTTAAAGGCGACTCGGCTCTGCGCTATCATCTGTTTTGTATCTCTACTGCTTCTTCCATCGTGAGTTGTTTGACTTCCTAGATACCAAAAATCAGTGACTTCTTTAAATTTTCCGTCTCCTATCTTTATGTTCGGCCTTTCCCTACTATATTTTCCCTTATGTATCAGTATTTGTGTTTCACTTTTATTTATTTTCATAAAATATTGTTTTGCCAATAGCGCTTTCATTTTATTTATCATCTGTAAATATAAAAATACTAATTTTTGGCCCTGTATATCTATCCTTACAGTAATCCTGCCTTTAATAATGTTAATCGTGTCTTTCATGTATAGATTAAAAGCATGGAGGGTAGAGGTAAGGAGAACTATCTCGTATGGAGGAAAAGTTGAAAAAGTAACCAACTATAAGCAGTAAATAACAGTTCAAAAACTCTCCAAAATGGCGCTAGCGTAGGCAAAAGGTATGGTATTAGTGTAGCAGTTGTTGACGGATTGAAGCACGCCGAGTTAGAAAATTTAATATTTTTAGGGACTAGAGTGGTTAGTGACAGTCCAGTATACCAAACCTTAACTATAAACGTAGTGGAAAGTAATGTTGCCCTTGTTTATTTTTCTGACCTATTCTAATAAAACTTTGACGTTTTATTTGAAATTTACCCTGTTCCTATTGTGGTGCCACCTCATATGACTAGTTTGACGGACACTTTTTTTTTTCTAATTCGTTCCTGCCATGTATGCCTGCTTTTGACAGTTGTCGCAGGTGTCACGAACGTGTGAATATTTGTCGCCTTTTCAATTTTTCTATCGCATTATACTTCTTTCACATTCAAATCGAATGGTCGATATGTACTATATTACTACAAAGCAAAAGATGACGTAAAATAAGTATATGGGTGATTTATTCTCCGTTTCGGGAAACATAAACATTGTTAATTGAAACATTCGAAAGTTAGGAAAGAAACAAGAACGAATTTATGGCAATTTATTTGAGAAAAGAATACCAAATCTTGATTGATAAATTGTATACGATATTAACACAAAGTTTAACCTAACTATACAGCATATATTCTTCCAGTGTTTCAAAAAGTGCATTTTTGTTTATAATAATTTTCATCTTTCATGCTTTCATCAATTCAAATATATTACAATTTAGTTTGCGCCAATTTTTTTATTCAAACAGCAGTGCCAACGTTGACAATTCATTTTGGGTCCTCTCTATGCACTGATTAACAAAGTAATTAGTATATTTTTCCAGCAATTCATTTTGTGGAGCAATTGACATTATTTCCAACCAAGCATCCGGATGAAAGTTTTCTGGCAAATGCGTCACTGCAGCGCTCGTTCTTGTACGATTTCCAATTTCTTATTTTTTTGATGTACAAGGAAACGAACAAACTTTTAAAGCTTTTCTCCATACTGCCTGGTTGAGATGGAAGTTGCAGCTCATAATTCTTACTTTTTCAATCATTAATTGCTCCTTTTTCGAAATGGACATATATCATTTCTGGCTTAAACATGAATAGTACAGAACTATTCAGACGGAAGACAGTAGTTCCAAAAAAATGTTAATCCTTCGACTAGTATAGAATTTTCACTAATTTATTCTAGCATTCGTTCTACACCATCATCAATTAGAAATATATCTTCAACATGTTTAGAAATAAGAACTTCTCTTTGGCTACGAGAAAACTTGAGAATTCCTAATGCTTTATAACGTAGGTATTTTGAATAACGTACTATCTATAGTGTTCACGAGTTCTTCTTTAAAAATAAAAGACAGGTTGATTCTGCATTTTGCGATTCTAAAAGGTGATTTATCTTCATCTTACTCATTAGCAGACAATAAATTAATTGAAACTTTTAGAATGTTATTCTAATTTCGATTGCTTAATGCATATATCTAAATGCAAAGAAGCTATTTACCAGATGAAGGGACAGCAATTACTAAACGATTTGTGTTAAGAAAATATTAATTCAGTTAGAGTCAATGTTAAATTTCACAGTCAAATATTGTTGAACTTATAATGTAAGGGGAATATCAGCACACGCGTTAAATTAATAAGGTGTGTTGTTGTGGAAGGTAGAATAATAGAACTCTTGCAGCGAAGTCGACTTAATTGATATACGAGGGTGGATTGATAAGTTTCCGGCCTAACCAAGAGATGACGCCACTAGGCCTACCTTGAGGTGACATTCTATAGTACCATCCTTGGATAGCTTGTAGCTATAGTTTCAGCCCGATCTCCTTGCTAGTGTAGGTTTGACAGCACGCTGAACAAGACGCCTCTGTGGTTTTCGTAAAAATGGAAAAGCAGGAAAATCGTGCTGTCATCAAATACTTTTATTTGAAGGGGTTAACGCCGAAGGAAATTAAAAAAGAGATGGACTCAACACTGGGGACATCCTCCCCGTCATATTCAACCGTTAAGCAGTGGGTTTCCGAGTTTAAAAAGGGTCGTGTGAGCACCTCTGATGGGCCTCGCTCAGGACGCCCCGTTGAGGTCACAACTCCAGATATGATCGAAAAAATTCATCAAATAGTGCTGGGAGACCGCAGATTGAAAGTGCGTGAGATAGCTGAGACCTGTAAGATGTCATATGAACGTGTGCAACATATTTTGCACCAACATTTGCATATGGAAAAGCTCTGTGCAAGATGGGTGCCGCGTTTGCTAACAGTCGACCAAAAATTGATTCGAAAAAACATTTCTACCGCAAATTTGTCATTGTATAAGCGTAATCCAAGCGAATTTTTGCGTCGATTCGTAACCGTTGACGAAACGTGGGTCCACCACTACACTCCTGAAACCAAAGAACAGTCTAAACAGTGGATTGGACCAGGGGAACCAACTCCAAAGAAGGCAAAAACAATTTTTTCGGCGAACAAGGTTATGGCTACTGTTTTTTGGGATGCAAGAGGTATTATATACATTGATTACCTTGCAAAGGGTAATACTATCACTGGTCAATACTACGCAGACTTATTGCAACGTTTGAGCCACGAGGTGAAAATTAAACGACCTCATCTGGCGAAGAAAAAAATCTTGTTTCATCACGATAACGCACCAGCGCACACGTCAATCGTTGCGACGGCTAAAATCAACGATCTAAAGTTTGAATTGATGCCGCACCCTCCTTACTCTCCAGACCTAGCCCCGAGTGACTATTTTCTGTTCCCTAATCTCAAAAAATGGCTTGGCGGTAAGAGATTTGCGGACAATGAAGAAGTAATCGAAGCTGTAAATGGTTATTTTGAGGAGCTTGACGAATCAGTCTATAGAGATGGCATTAATAGACTGGAACACCGCTATGAGAAATGTATCAGCCTTGGAGGAGATTATGTTGAGAAATAAAAAAAAAAAAATTTTAAAAACCTAGTTTTTCTTGGTCAGGCCGGAAACTTATCAATCCACCCTCGTATATTTACAACTATTTACAGAGTATATCCAACGATTGATTAGTAATAATTAACTATACAAGTGCAAGTCTTGGTTCAAGTGCTTATATCTACAACTTAAACTCGGAGGAAAACACCAAGGGTGTGGCTAGTGTCACCATTGGTGATTAACTTTTTCAAAACAATTCGGTGTAAATTTAGAAGGCGGGCTTTCAACTCAAAAATTTGGAAAGAGGGATATGTACAACCTGAGAAAAGATCGGCTACATCAACTAATAAACAAACGGCACTTTCTAAACCTGCTTTCACACAGACGGTTTTATAACGGCAACCGTGCCGTGCCGTGATTTCATTTTGCTTTGCGTTCACACTGCACACGGTTTTACACGGGTTTAGTTTTATTTTGATACGTGACCAAAATGGACGAAAGAAAAAAACGCATGTTGTTACTAATGATATGGCATAATCGCAGAAAAACACAAAAAACAAGAAGATTTCGGATTCATTCACTACTTGAAAACAGACAATTGATGGGTGAA
>NW_020442441.1:15720-31556 GCF_000699045.2 Agrilus planipennis
TACTAGACGAATATGTTTAGCAATTTCTTAAAACAAAAATGTATATAAATTAACAATAGAAAACAAAGCAAAAGTTTTATAGGTGTGTAGAATGTTAAGTTAATTCACTTGTTATTATTTTTGGCTAAATGTGCTTTTAAATAAAGCATATTCTTAAATTTTAACGATGTAGTTTAAATAATTTTGCAAATGGTACTGTACACTTTTGTCTAACTCTCGCTCGATGATCGGTGAAGAAATGAGCTACGCAAACAGTTTGATTGGTAAAATGATATCAAAAACATTATTATAAGATATAAGATGTCATGTTAACGTTCAATCAAAAAGATAAATTGTGTCGTTATAATTTTGTGTACCTAAACAAACTTGAACGTATATGAAGACAAAATACGTTAAATGAAATTAAATTTGAGTTATATGAGAAGAAAATCTGGCTGAATGGCGGATGATAGCGCAGGAACTCCAGAGGCTGTGTTTTTTGTAAAACCTAATGGTCAAGGAAAGCAGTGTAGATCTTTTGTTTGTGCTATATGTGGTGATCCTTATGCTTTGAATGATTATCAAAAGGAAGAGAAGTGCAGGTATTTGGTTGGTGCCCTGGTTGTTTGTTTTAAACATGAGCCTGAAATTCTAACCTCGAAAGTAGATGAAAGAAAGCTGGATGAAAATGCTAGAATCCTTATAGCACAGTTAAATGCAATACAGAGGGAAGAGGCCAAAAAGCAACTATATGATGACATTTTTAATGAAACAAATAAGTCTAATCATAATACCACTTTGTACAATCAACATGATGATTTTGAAAAACTTGTTGTTGAAAATGTTTTGCTTAAGGAATTGAATACCCTTTTGAGAGAAAGAAATGAATTGCTAAAAGAAAAAATAGAGAAAACTGTTATTAAGAAAAACAATACTAGTGCCAAAACGTTTTCAGAGATTGTTGCACAAGATTTTACAAGAAACAAGAGAATACCAAAAATAATTATAAGAAAGACAAATGATGATGAAACTTTGGAACAGATCAGTGGCAAAATAACAAATATTTTGATTAATGATAAGAACATAAAATCAAAGTTAATAAGAAAAAATGGAGAAGATGAACTAATAATAAGCTGCGTCAATCATGAGAGTATTAAGAGGACTATAGAAGCTGTTAATGAATATTTAGGAGATGCTTGTACAGTTGAAAAAGAATCTATCAAAAATCCTATAATGAAACTTGTTGGAATTAATAGTTTTGATAATCAAGAGAACGCAGATATAGAGAGTGATATCAATTTGAGAAATTTCGGTCAATTTAGTAATAAATGTCAAGTATTACATTCATATTCCAACCCTAGGACTAAATTAAAAACTACAATTCTGGAAGTTCCGAGTGATATCCATAAATATATAAAGGATAACAACAAGAGAGTATGCATTGGGTTCCAAAGTTGTAAGGCCTATGACATTATCAACGTCAAACCTTGTTTCAAATGTGGTAGAACTAAACATAAAGGAAAAGGTTGTACTAATGAACCATGCTACATTATATGTGCTGACAATCATCAATACCATGACTGCAATAATACAAAATCTAGAAAATGTGTAAACTGTACATACAGTAATATAACATTTAATACTAGCTATACAACTGATTATATGGCAAATGATAGTCAAGAATGTAGTATTTTAAAAGCAAAAATTAAAAGATACACTGATAATACAGACTATATCATAAAGCCCACAGTACAAAGATATCTTGGAATAGATGTTATATATAGAAAGGAGAACCAAGAAATTGAACAGATGTATTCCATAGCGGTTAAGAAGAATCCTGCAGTTGCAACAGAGAAAGCGGCAAATTCAAATGCAAAGATGAAAACCACGGATAAAAACAAAAATTTGAACAAGAAGAATAGCAATAAAAATGCTGAATAATATAGATAACTTGGAAATAATAGCTGACGAGATGGAAATTGAAGATGTCCATGTACTAAAAAACTATTAGGTAATGAGTCTTTTATATATTAATGTACGTAGCCTTAATAAGAATTCAACAAGTTAGAAATCTTACTGCAACAAATGTGCATTAAACCGCTTGTAATTATCTACGCTGAATCTTGGAATGTGGAACTTTTGGAATATTTTAATTTGGACGGTTATTCTATTTATTATAATGAAAGCAAATTAAATAAAGCTGACGGAGTTGTTATATACATAAGTGATACAGTAACAGAAAGCACATCTGTGAAAGTTTATGATAGACTAAGAGTTCTACATTCTGTGATAAAAATGAGTGATGATAAATGTTTTCACATTTCTGCCCTATACAGATCTCATGATCTATCTGAAGTTGAGTTCCTACTGAATTATAAGAATTTCCTTAAAGAACATAAAAATAAACAGAATCATATCATTGTGGGTGATTTTAATATTGACATTAATTCTCTTGGGGTAATTAATCAAGATTTTTTGTCTATAACTTTAGAGCATGGTTATAAACCAAGCTTCAAGGGTATCACTAGACCAGCCCCTACAAGAGCTAACTCTGGATCTTGCATTGATAACTTTTTTATAAAATCTTTGAATATTGAACATTCAGTTTATAAGTTGATTACTGATATCACTGACCATTTCCCTCTATTAGTTAGCTTTAAAATTGAAAAATTTGAGGAAAAAGAAAAAGAGCGTGAAGGTTATATTAATTATAAAAGATTGAAAGATAATGCTAGGAATACTAATTGGAGTGAAATATTACTGCAAGATCCGAATCTATCAATTGACTTGCTTATTGATGAAATAAGAAATTGTATCAATAAATCTATCAAAAAAATAAACAAAAGAAAATCCAAAAATATGTCTAGGAAACAATGGATTACCGTTGCTATAATAAACTCTTGCAATACGAAAAAACAACTTTATAGAATATGGAAAATAGATCCAAGTAATTCAACGCTTAGAGATGAATATAAAATGTATTGTAAGATATTAGATAAGGTGATTAGAGACGCTAAATATAAATTTGAGGAAGCAGAATTACTTAGGCAGAGTAAAAATTCTAAATTGCTTTGGATGTCTATTAATATGAAAATAATGAAAAAAGAAACAAAAAAGACTCATATTGAATATCTTATAAACAATAGAAATGAAAGAATTGAAAACAAAGATCTAATGGCAGACTTTATGAATAGATACTATTGTTTAGTTGGTAAAGAATTAAGTGACAAAATAAGGGCTACNTGATTTGTTTTATTGTTACTGGTATTCGTTACAATTATTATCAGGAATAGGTTGATCATGTTGCTTATAATTTGCTTTTCTCTTTTACTTAGTTAAACGACAACTAACAGAACGTTTTGATAAGAGTACTGGAACGAGGGGCTCGGGTTCGATTCCCGGCGAGGGTTAGAGAGCAGTAACAAATTTTCCATTAAATTAAGGTAATCTGTAGTGGGATGAAATTAAGTTGATTCACATAATGTTTGACATTTAATAATGTACTAGAAGTATGAAATTATAGCATTTTACTCCTGGCCGTAGGTCATAAGGTCCCATTAATACTATATGAAACACTTCAAGAAACTCAATAGTAGTAAATTAAATATTAAGTATTAATGTGAAAATAACAGAATCCGGGACCTTTGACTTTACGCACCAATGTATGGGTAACCATAACTCACAGTTTGATCAAGATAGGCTATATACTTT
This sequence comes from Agrilus planipennis, assembly GCF_000699045.2. NCBI lineage: Eukaryota > Metazoa > Arthropoda > Insecta > Coleoptera > Buprestidae > Agrilus > Agrilus planipennis. The sequence goes on from NW_020442441.1 coordinate 19,411, forward strand.
TTTCAAAATTCATTTTACAGTTAAGTACTTTTGAAAATTAAATACATCTCTAAACCTTGCATGCCCTCACATTAGTCTAAATTTTTTTACATTTTTTAACTATGCGTAGCTCAGTTCTCTTCAATAAATTGACCAGATTCGGTATGGAAATAAAGGGTATTATTAAACTTTTATATAAATGAATTATGTAAAAAGTATATAGTGGATCTTAATCAAACTGTAAAACCTTGTTCTACAAACTTTGGACTACTTTATTCTACATTTGGTTTCTACACATACCCTAAATAGAGGCAATGATGCCAAGCCACGTGAAGAGGAGAGGTAAGAAAACAATAGCTGAGCACAGCACACGCCGCCGGGACTCTAGCGGACTCCCCGCTCTCCGCACGGCTGCGCATTATACGCATTTAATACAGCGTTTGCCCTCTCTCGGTCGCCGCCAGCCGACACTCGATATACTGTCTACCCCCTCCACGCGCACGTAACGCTTTTTCAGAAGAAATCGTAATATCCCGTCTATATAGAAGTTTCATTTCAAAAATTGTCAGTACTATAATTTTCTTCTAGAACACTCATTTTTGAGATTTTGATCAAAAAGTGTGAAAAACACATCATTTTTACCAATTTTCCAGCTTTCGTAAATTTGCCAAGAAATTTCGAGAAGTTCATCCTTGAGAAATTGTATAGAACGCCATTCTGTACTAATTCCAAAACCTAACTCGATTAAATTCAGTCACAACCACCTCACTTTATATAATTCCTGGGCTATTTCAAGTAATTAGCATATACTGTTAGGAACATTATCCTTTAATTAGTTTTGGTACCTATCTGTGTTGTTCACGCAAGAAGGGCTTGTCAAAAACTGTTTATGAAAAATTAGTAGCGAATATATGTATAGAGATGACGATATACTCCCAATTTCTTGATATTCACCAACTTGCTTGTATGGAGCAATTCTGATGAGAACTAATCAACTCAAAATCGCAATCTTCATCAGGTGTTTTGAGAAACTGCTGAACCAAAACATATTGTTATTTATAATCATATACGTATTATTCATTTACCAAGCGGTCACATTACTTCTCATACCTGAGTTCATGAAAATAATCGCTGTGATGTAGGTACAGCTTTAACTATTGGAATTAACATTATTAAAATTATTTATATACCTTCGCGGAGCTAAATAAAGCAGCTTAACTTTGAATCATACATCTGAATTTTTTATCCTTTATATATTGTGATGGGTCTAATGGTAGTATTAAGTATACGAAGAAAGTTAATTGAAAATCTCATGAGCTTTCACATGTGTAAAAGGTGTACCTCATTAAATTTACATATCTTGCGTGTACATTTCGAAAACATTGAGTCGGCTATTGCGTGCATTAAGTGCATTACTATATAAGCAGGAACCTCTAAATAAACGTAAAGACTGGTGACTAATACTTTTTGGAGGTAAAAATCAATGAAAGGGCAGGGTGTTGACACTGCGCAACCTAACGTCTGCTTCATGACATTCGCAACTACCTGTACGCTATCTTTGTAACTACTACGGAAGCTTGCTCCTTGCATACCTATTGCATGTGGGTCAACATCAGTAATGACGTATGTTAATATTTGTTTGCCAAATACGATATAAGCTATGCCTAAGAATTGTAGGTTATAAAATGAGGCAGTACGAAAGAGAATACTCACCGTACGATAATGAATAGTTGGTCCACACGCAATCTCTCTTCAATTCGAGAATAGCTCCAGAATAAAACGAAAGTACGGTAAGCCTACAAAGCGACAGATCAGGTCAGATCTAAATGCAACATTAGGATTAAGAGAGAAGCGCTTTCGTGAAAAATGTCCAATCGTCCCCACATCAACGGGTTTCCATTCCGCCTATTTCACACACATGGCTTCATTTCCTTGAAAGCGGGCAAAACTAATTACACATTTGATTAAATAAATGTATCCACAGATAGTATTATCTCAATTAAAAGAAAATCGTATTTTGAAAATGTACCATCTCTTATATTTAGGTCATTCTCTGAGACTGAAGTGATGAAAAATGCAATAACTAATTGTCATTTTTCTATTTCCTCATTAAAACGTGAAAATTGTTGAACACATTTTCTGTGAATGCAACTTTATCGTTTCTTTATTTATATAATAATAAAAATTAGGAAAAGACTATTCAAAAAGTACCTACGTACAGTTTATTTACAAAATATAAATAAACAACCCGAAACACTAACAAAAAGGTAATATACATATATGTCACGCCGAATACTCGTACAGGCAATTTCAATTTGTTTGAATTGTGACCTTGAAGAAATCTGCTCGAAGATAGAAAGAATACACACTAGGCGTGAGCAAGAGAGAAATAGTTGGAACAAGCATGAACGAGCAGAGCTCACGATGGGCGGTCTTAAGAGATCAGCGAGAACTGTACAGTACTATACGAAAATGTTTAGCAATTTCTTAAAACAAAAATGTATATATATTAACAATAGAAAACAATGCAAAACTTTTATAGGTGTGTAGAATGTTAAGTNAGTTTGATTGGTAAAATGATATCAAAAACATTATTATAAGATATAAGATGTCATGTTAACGTTCAATCAAAAAGATAAATTGTGTCGTTATAATTTTGTGTACCTAAACAAACTTGAACGTATATGAAGACAAAATACGTTAAATGAAATTAAATTTGAGTTATATGAAAAGAAAATCTGGCTGAATGGCGGATGATAGCGCAGGAACTCCAGAGGCTGTGTTTTTTGTAAAACCTAATGGTCAAGGAAAGCAGTGTAGATCTTTTGTTTGTGCTATATGTGGTGATCCTTATGCTTTGAATGATTATCAAAAGGAAGAGAAGTGCAGGTATTTGGTTGGTGCCCTGGTTGTTTGTTTTAAACATGAGCCTGAAATTCTAACCTCGAAAGTAGATGAAAGAAAGCTGGATGAAAATGCTAGAATCCTTATAGCACAGTTAAATGCAATACAGAGGGAAGAGGCCAAAAAGCAACTATATGATGACATTTTTAATGAAACAAATAAGTCTAATCATAATACCACTTTGTACAATCAACATGATGATTTTGAAAAACTTGTTGTTGAAAATGTTTTGCTTAAGGAATAGAAAAAATAGAGAAAACTGTTATTAAGAAAAACAATACTAGTGCCAAAACGTTTTCAGAGATTGTTGCACAAGATTTTACAAGAAACAAGAGAATACCAAAAATAATTATAAGAAAGACAAATGATGATGAAACTTTGGAACAGATCAGTGGCAAAATAACAAATATTTTGATTAATGATAAGAACATAAAATCAAAGTTAATAAGAAAAAATGGAGAAGATGAACTAATAATAAGCTGCGTCAATCATGAGAGTATTAAGAGGACTATAGAAGCTGTTAATGAATATTTAGGAGATGCTTGTACAGTTGAAAAAGAATCTATCAAAAATCCTATAATGAAACTTGTTGGAATTAATAGTTTTGATAATCAAGAGAACGCAGATATAGAGAGTGATATCAATTTGAGAAATTTCGGTCAATTTAGTAATAAATGTCAAGTATTACATTCATATTCCAACCCTAGGACTAAACTAAAAACTGCAATTCTGGAAGTTCCGAGTGATATCCATAAATATATAAAGGATAACAACAAGAGAGTATGCATTGGGTTCCAAAGTTGTAAGGCCTATGACATTATCAACGTCAAACCTTGTTTCAAATGTGGTAGAACTAAACATAAAGGAAAAGGTTGTACTAATGAACCATGCTACATTATATGTGCTGACAATCATCAATACCATGACTGCAATAATACAAAATCTAGAAAATGTGCAAACTGTACATACAGTAATATAACATTTAATACTAGCTATACAACTGATTATATGGCAAATGATAGTCAAGAATGTAGTATTTTAAAAGCAAAAATTAAAAGATACACTGATAATACAGACTATATCATAAAGCCCACAGTACAAAGATATCTTGGAATAGATGTTATATATAGAAAGGAGAACCAAGAAATTGAACAGATGTATTCCATAGCGGTTAAGAAGAATCCTGCAGTTGCAACAGAGAAAGCGGCAAATTCAAATGCAAAGATGAAAACCACGGATAAAAACAAAAATTTGAACAAGAAGAATAGCAATAAAAATGCTGAATAATATAGATAACTTGGAAATAATAGCTGACGAGATGGAAATTGAAGATGTCCATGTACTAAAAAACTATTAGGTAATGAATCAATTTTATATATTAATGTACGTAGCCTTAATAAGAATTTCAACAAGTTGGAAATCTTACTGCAACAAATGTGCATTAAACCGCTTGTAATTATCTGCGCTGAATCTTGGAATGTGGAACTTTTGGAATATTTTAAATTGGACGGTTATTCTATTTATTATAATGAAAGCAAATTAAATAAAGCTGACGGAGTTGTTATATACATAAGTGATACAGTAACAGAAAGCACATCTGTGAAAGTTTATGATAGACTAAGAGTTCTACATTCTGTGATAAAAATGAGTGATGATAAATGTTTTCACATTTCTGCCCTATACAGATCTCATGATCTATCTGAAGTTGAGTTCCTACTGAATTATAAGAATTTCCTTAAAGAACATAAAAATAAACAGAATCATATCATTGTGGGTGATTTTAATATTGACATTAATTCTCTTGGGGTAATTAATCAAGATTTTTTGTCTATAACTTTAGAGCATGGTTATAAACCAAGCTTCAAGGGTATCACTAGACCAGCCCCTACAAGAGCTAACTCTGGATCTTGCATTGATAACTTTTTTATAAAATCTTTGAATATTGAACATTCAGTTTATAAGTTGATTACTGATATCACTGACCATTTCCCTCTATTAGTTAGCTTTAAAATTGAAAAATTTGAGGAAAAAGAAAAAGAGCGTGAAGGTTATATTAATTATAAAAGATTGAAAGATAATGCTAGGAATACTAATTGGAGTGAAATATTACTGCAAGATCCGAATCTATCAATTGACTTGCTTATTGATGAAATAAGAAATTGTATCAATAAATCTATCAAAAAAATAAACAAAAGAAAATCCAAAAATATGCCTAGGAAAAAATGGATTACCGTTGCAATAATAAACTCTTGCAATACGAAAAAACAACTTTATAGAATATGGAAAATAGATCCAAGTAATTCAACGCTTAGAGATGAATATAAAATGTATTGTAAGATATTAGATAAGGTGATTAGAGACGCTAAATATAAATTTGAGGAAGCAGAATTACTTAGGCAGAGTAAAAATTCTAAATTGCTTTGGATGTCTATTAATATGAAAATAATGAAAAAAGAAACAAAAAAGACTCATATTAAATATCTTATAAACAATAGAAATGAAAGAATTGAAAACAAAGATCTAATGGCACACTTTATGAATAGATACTATTGTTTAGTTGGTAAAGAATTAAGTGACAAAATAAGGGCTACAATAAATACAAATTTAAAATTACCACCAATGAGTGAAAAAACTATTTTTTTTTTGGTTACACAAACAAAGAAGAGATTACAAAAATAGTTAATAATATGAAAATTAAAGGAGGTGGCGTTGACAATATTACCTCAAAAGTTCTTAAAACTATTATTTATTACATTGCTGACCCCTTAGCGTATATATTTAACTGTTGTACGGATCTAGGTATTTGGCCTGACGTATTGAAAAAGGCTGAAGTTGTGCCTATTTATAAGTCTAAAGATAAAAGTAAAGTTGATAATTACAGACCAATCTCTCTTATATCCAATATTGCAAAAATTTTTGAAAAATTGACCTATATGAGATTATACAGCTTTGTAGCTAAAAATAATATTATATCCAAACAGCAATTTGGATTTATGAGAAAGATTGGTACTAAGGATGCTTTAGAAAGACTGACAAGTACAATTAACTATAATCTAGATAAAAACATTTAGACAATAGTAACCTTTCTCGACGTACAAAAAGCTTTTGACACAGTTGATCGAGCAATACTTCAAAAAAGGTATATAGGTACGGTATTAGAGGCGCTGCTTATACGTTACTATCGAGCTACCTCACTGGAAGAAAACAAAGAGTAAAGTTGAATAACACATTTAGTCACTATGAAAGCATTGATATTGGTGTGCCACAGGGTACAATTCTGGGGCCGCTGTTGTTTATATTATATGTTAACGACCTTCTTGAAGATATGTCAAAAGATTCAATAATCTCTTATGCAGACGATACTGCTATAATATCATGTGATAAAGATTGGAAAACAGCAATATATAATATGAATAAGATGTTAGAGAAAGTAGCGAACTGGTTAATAGTTAATAAACTGTCATTAAATATAAGTAAAACTGTAGATATAACTTTTGGAAGCTACTGTAACAGTGTGCCCGACATTGTAGATATTAAAAATTTTAACACCCAACTATAGTAGAGCGAGTTCAAGAATATAAATATCTTGGTGTTATTATTGATTACAACTTAAAATGGTCTCAACATATAACATATATTGTTAATAAAGCAAAATATGTGATATTCCTTTTCCGTAAATTTGCTAATTTTACTAGTACTAGAATAATGATTATTATTTATTATGCACTATTTCATGGTGTAATAAATTATGGAATAATTGCTTGGGGTGGAGCATGTGCAACTACATTATCCCCTCTACAGAATTTGCAAGACAAGCTACTGAAAATAATTAGTAAAAAGGCATACTTTATAAAAGAAAAATATCCTTTACGACTTGAACAAGCTTTCGTACTTGAATCATTATTATTTCATTATGATGATTTCGCTAACAAATTTTCTAGCTCAACGAGTATAACTAGAAAGAAAAGTATTCAACTACCAAAGCTTAGTAAGCCAATTTATAAAAACAGTGGATATGTAATTGCGCTCAAGACTTTCAACACATTACCAAATGAATTGAAGGTCTTGACTACTAGTAGACGTCGCATTAAATACAAATTGAAAAAATGGATACAGAAGAATTTATGAACTTATAAAAAAAGAATGTTCAATAAACATTTCATTAGTTTTAAGTTTATTTGTTACTTCATTGTATATACAATCCTACGCGCAAGGAGTTTATCTCCTTTTGTAGGTTCTTTGCAGTGCGCTAACTCTGTTAGACTGCTACTGTAAATGTATATTTTGGTAAATAAATAATAATAAATATGATTGAATTTGGAATTTTGCTACGGCGCATCCTAATAAAAGGAAGGGCATATCTCCAACTTCTTGAAACGAACAGTAATTCCCTATTGTATTTGCTTGATAAATCACCTAAGTTTGTCTATTTTCGATAAAAGAGAGGTGGACGTGATCACAACACTTACTCCGTACCTAAGTGTTTTCTCCTAGCATAACCTTACAATTTTACGCAATCAAATAAGGGCTTTCTTCAGTTAAGGTTGAGTTAGGTTAAACTCATAAGCATGAAAACTATAGATAAGGAATTGTAAGAAATAAATACACTTACCGATCTGTTGGTAAGATCATGAGGTAATTATGTACTCACCGGGGTTCCTAAGAACCCCTGCCCTTCTGGAACTTTTCGAAGTGTCTCACCAGTCTAACATAATCGGCATGTAGGGTTTATCCAATCAGTCGGTGGATAGTAACTGTAATCATGAGTTTGCGCTCCCGCGCCTCCAGATGGGATTCGCACATACTGGAGACCAACAGGGTAGGACGAACCTAACCCTGTGTCGCTATAGCACCATGCCCACCCCAAGCATGGCAAGTACGTCCTATAGGCACCACCGGAGACATCTGCGTCTCTTCTGACATACTGGGGTTAGCAGATACGTGACCTCAGACACTACTAGCTCAACATATACGTGACCTCAGCCACTACGAGCCCAAATAAAACCCATGGCCACAAAAACGTGTTAACACATAAATATTTCTCGAGATCAGTGCACAATACAAACACATACGTATATATACCAATTATATGTGATCACCTTAATAAACCAATAATATGCTACACATTATCTACGCACAATTATGCTACACATATTATCTACGCATAATCGCATAATATTCGCATGATAATCGCACATGCAACTCAGCGCAACGCATCACATCGCTCGCCACTACACTTATCAACAGACAACTATATACTACTCTATCTTCAATCTCACCCTCACATGTTTTTATGTGATTCCTTCTTTGGTCGTTCGTCACTCTAACCAAACACATACAAACAAAAACAAATGGGATACCAGTTATCAGCCTGTCGATGTTAAATATGAGATTCGAAAGAAACAAATATGAAAAGGTAATTATTACTGGAGTAAAGTTTTGATATATTCGTTATAATTTATATTTCGTACCTTGCAGAATCCAATGTAATAATATGTGAAAACCACAAATATAGAGAAAGGACTGCATTCTTTAAAAAAATATGAAGTAAATACAGGCAGAAAAGTGTGAGAGAGACAAAGCGATCGTAGGGTCAGTAGTTGTGCTTTCTCTAGTCATACCCTTGCAGAAGCGGAAAAATGACGGAAACGACAGATATTGGCCACATGGTCGTGTTTTCTCTTTTTAGAGAGTGGTCAATTTCACGAGTTATTGCTCAGTACATTTTCTATGTCTATGGTGAAAACCGTTTGGAAAATTTTCATAGATATTAGAAAGTGTGCGGTCGCTATGAATTTAAGATTGACACGTGATGTATGCATGACATTTCATAAATCTATTAACTTATATTTCTACATGTCAAAAATGGTAATGAAATGAGAAATAGAATGAATATTATTACCGTTTCAGTATTACCAACATACTGAATTGAATCAATATTTCCCAAATCGTCTTGGTGACCTTCAATTCTCTACAATTTTATTATTTTCGGCAGAACTTTTATATATCGAGACTCGACTTCTTGTCTAGTTTTCATACTCATAAGGTTATAAAAAAATAGCATTAAAGAATCGAGTGTTGTCGTGATGATGGTCTTTTTTTTATTTACAGAAATGCGACCTAAACAATTTCCTTTAATGTACATATTTTAATACAAGAACATCTTTTGTAACACCTATTTAGTATATAGAAACTAATTTTCAAAACCAAATAAGTGAAAAAGCACAAGAAGCACAAATTAATATAAAGACAATGTAGACAATAAAGCTTAGTCGCATTTTAGATACTGTCATTTGCTACAAAACGCAGCAATTAGTAAATATGGCTTCGACTTGACACAAAATCTGTAGAAGGTCGGGTAGAAAGTGTCTTTAGTAGGGATGGGCGATGTTGAAAAAAATCATCGATGTATGACCATCGACGTTCCAATATTTATTACATCGATTGTTCGATGTTTTCTGAAAAACATCGAACAATCGATGTTTTCATGAATGGCGGGATAATTTAAATTTTAAAAATTTTAATTCAGGTATAATTTAAAAAAAGGAATTGACTAATGAAAAAATGATTATCAATCCTTCCACCACGAAAGGCTCGTTCTGATCTATTTGAAACCACATTTTAAATCTTCGAGCATCTTTTTCCAATGATTCTCCACCCAATAAAATAAATAAGTAAGTAATAAAGTTACTAGACATTGTTTGTTTTTGTTTTATTTTTTTATTATTTTAATAAAAAACACAAAATACAATTCACAAAGGCCTTTGCAAATGTCATTTGGTAACTTAATAAAAACATCGAACATCGATACATCGACGACAAAAAACATCGAAAAAAAGTACTCGATGTTTGAGAAAAAGTATCGATGTTTTGAAACATCGATGTAAATCGCCCATCCCTAGTCTTTAGCTATAATGACCTTAAGGTGGTCCTTACCACCCCTACCCGCTGGAGTAAAGTAACAATAAAGAAGGAATTAATTCAGTGGTATCCTAATAATTAGTTTTGAATATCAATCACAATAGTGAAAATGATAGATTCTGGCAATCGCTTGGAAAATCAAACACGTGAAGTACTTATTTCATTTACACTTTTCGCCGGTTATTCTGTCACATTACTCTGTGTCATTTAAGTCTAATTTAGGTAAATTAATTTGAATGTGCAATAATTTTTTATGTAGTGTGCATTCGCCAACACATCACATTGATCATAAAATATCATTCGAACATCAAACGAATGCGGACAATGGCAAAGAAATATATGGAAAGTAGGATTGTACCCATGGTAGTAAAGTAAGGTGTGTCGACTGACAAGTTCTGTTGTTGTAATTCATGCGAATTTGTTACGTTGTTAACCTTTTCTCTACTTTTGGTATTATTTTTTAAAAGTACTTACAGACAAAATTAACTTATCCATGTAATTTAGGTGAAAAGCAATTTTATTAACAATTCACTAACATTTCGCCCGCTGATTGGGGCCTTTTTCAAGGTAATTGTAAAGTTCCTTTGAGGATAGTGACTTGTCAGCAACTTCCTTTGATATACTTTGAAAAGTAATAATTATAAGTTTAAAAACCGGAATATTACAATAAATTATCGTATTCACTTTCATAAAACATTTAGTAAAACTAATTTAAATTATTGATGGTTGGTACCATTTTACATTAACGTTAATGCTAAAAAGTACTCAAGAGCATTGTGACGGCGTTATTTTGAGATTTACTTTCTATTTATTGGTTTCAGCAATTTTTATTTAAATATCGTCTCTATTACAGGAAAGTCAAAAATAGATGTGGAAAATGTGACTGAACACATTACACCGTATTTTACGACCACTTGACTCGTTTTATTGTGATTTCAATATCTACGGAAGCAGAAGCACCCGTACGTGAAAGCAGACTCCTTTCGCACACGTTTCAGAATAGTCCTATCAGTATGTAGCCGAACCTTTAAGTTTACCAAAACTATTTCGTTTGATATCATCATAGTAAGTTCATAAGAAATGCGTTTCTTAAAACGAAAGAAACCAAAATCGGCCAATCGGAAGCATCGTTTGTTAAGAGAGAAGAGGGTATTGTTGCGGTTTTGATTTTACATTTTATTTTCTTGTGCTCAGTATTATTCACAAACTGTGAATGCAGTTCATTTTATTACAACAAAGGAATACCTACAATTTAAATATGCACCTTGATAAAATTACAAGCAATCGTTTTATAGAATGTCATTCAAATGGTGTTTTGCATATAATTACGGTATCGGCATAATTACAATAGATATGGTCAATATCAGTCTTCGGCGGTCGCACTCACCCTCTTTTAATTTTATGACACTCTATCCATATTTCGCAGGTTCTAGGAATTAAATTGCTAGAAACAGGGTCTGTTGGGTTTGCCCACACTTATATCAACGAACTTGTTTTCCTTTGTTGGTTTGTAGGTATTGGTGATGGTGTTACGATAAGTTCAACTTTGTCGCATATTTTTAATCATTACGTTTTGTCCTTCAACTTGTCCGATTGCATTTTTTGTCACTTCATTGTACTAAAGTTGTTATCCGTCATTTTTAATAGTTAGTAAATTGTTGTAAATAAAGTTTTTGTACATAGTGTTTATATTGAAGTTTCATTCACTACAGCAAAAACTATTGAGAAAATATTACTAGTGAAATCACGGCAACCAGGTATCTTACTATTTTTTGATCTCACATCTCGCCATCACTTTCACGGCAGTATGAGATTTGCTTACTGTATTCTATAATCTCTATGTTTTAATACTCATATCAAAGAGTTTATGAAAAACGCATCAGCACATTTGCTGCGACAACGTTGGCTCCAGCATCAATCGAGGGTTCGTTTGTATTGCCTCTGACAATTATGTATTTATATATATATAGGGTGTCTCAGTTATAATAATTAATATTTATACCACAGACTCTTACGGGCATTTGGAGCATAAAATGTTATAACACGCGACGCGCTCATGAGATCCAAAAAGATCAAAATCGCGATCCGCGTCTGGCAGTTTCGACAGAATACTGACCACTTCGAATTATTTTATTCGATTAAGCTAACGTGCCTATCACGTTGAGGTTGGCTACGCCAGGATTCGTTTTCAGCAAGTAGATATCCACACAAGTGGACCTTGTTGAAAAATACGTAATCCTAAAATGTAGCATCGTGCTACAGATGGCGCTCACTGTGCCGTTTGTAGTATTTTCTAAAACGCACTGTTAAGACAGCAGGTAAAAGTTGGTCTGTGTTCTGTC
>NW_020442441.1:33957-95137 GCF_000699045.2 Agrilus planipennis
TGTTTTTTTTTAAAGATAAAGTAATTAGTTCCTTTAATGCTTTTTAAATGTTAAACAATGACACGATTTTCAGTTAAAAGTTGTTGTTTAATTCAAATTTGGTTTATGACTATATTTAATTAGTAGAGAAAATAAGGCACAAACATATGCCAAATCTTCGAATTTTGAATAAAACCATATCCTTGTGTATCAAAAAAAACTTTTCTATTTCCTACATTTTTTCATATTCGTTTGTTCATTTGTGCTTTCATTTGCTTGTACTTAACACATATAGAAAATTAAACAGGTAACTCCTTTATAGAGCTTTAAAAAACATTTGTTCTTGCCGCTTATTACAAATAAATAAAAATCCAAACGAAAGTAAAACAATCGGAATATAATCAAGCTACTGACTGACAATGCAAATTTTGCTTTAGATCAATATTTTTCGATGCATAGACAACCTTCGATACAAGATTTGTATCTGTCCTTGGATGATGTCCAACTCAATCCTGGAGTTGTCTGAGCCAATTTTGTAGAACATCAATTTTTCGCTTATTGTGCACATAGATAAATACATTTAACGTTTATTCCCTCACTATTTTGAATGTTTAAATTGTTTATTGTTTAATATCTTTTGGAGCGATTCCACTGGATAATAACAACATAAAACTAAAATGACTTAATACTGTGAGGATTACCTGAAAATGGAATCGACTTGTAGTGTCCTCATAAAAAAACGTTTATAAGCATTTTATAGCTGTGGTTTATTAGAAAATAAATTTATGACCGGAGTAAGTAAAAAAAATTGTTATATGGGGGAATTGGCGTAGCAATTTCCCATTTACTAACTTAGTCCTAGGCAATATAAGTATTTTCGAAAGCTGATGATAAACGTTTAGTATTTGGTAGAAATTAATTTCAAGCAATATGTACAATAGTATATTGCCATCTAGTAATATTTGAAATTTAGTGATATACAGGGTGTAACAGAAATAATTGCGGTCTCAAGCGTGGTTAAATGCGAACAGTTGACAATCCGTAGCCGGTCCTGCGCGTGAAATAGCAACGAAAACACCCGACTATTTTTAGTCCTGTCAATGGAGAAAATTTAAAAAAAAAAATAAGAATAGGATGTCACCTGCAGAACATCTTTGTTATATGAAACTCCATTTCAGACTCGTATTTACTGTGAGAGAGGGAACCCCTATTTTGATTACAAATGGGTTCATAATTTACCGTCTAAAAAGACCTTTATTTGCACATCTATTATTTATATTAAAAAACCTTTTGCTTCGTTTATTTTATACCTACCTAAAATTGAAATTTTCAAAATTCCGGATTAAGTAACAATTGTTTTGAGAATATTACGTAATTCGTAACCGAGTCAAGGCTATTTGTTTATAAAAAAACTGCTCTCTGTCAGTGAAAACGTGTTACGAATGGGTGACAGTTTCGATATTTAACAAAGGGCTTTTTGAAAGTAAAAATATGCATTCATGTGGTATAATGTTTTCGACTTAAAATTTCAGAAAAAATCATCCGTCGTGTCAAATAAAAGGTACGTTCTTTGTTATTAACAAATAAACCTCAAGCGTCTTCGATGACCTGTAGAGATTTCATATTCAATCTTTGGGTAAACCGTTACTGAAATCAAAACACACATTTAAAAAAAAAGCAATCTTGTAGAAGTTTCATGGTGAGTTCAGAAGTGTGGTTAAATACGAAATATTTCTTTTAAGAAAAACAACAGTTGACAATCCGTAGCCGGCCCTGCGCGTGAATTAGCAACGTAGATGTACACGAGTAGCCCTCCTCTACATGTTTGTAGGACGTACAATAAAATTGAAGCACAGATGACGTTTTTCTCTTTAGGGAAGCTTTTATCGTGAGGGAAAGTTGGGGTTTGCTGCTTATCGCACCCTTCTAAACGGTTATGTTTCTTTCTGGCCATTCACAAACTTGGGGATAGAATTCTAATGCGAACAACTGCATTGACCTATTTTCGTTATGGTACTTGAATTATTTTTTACCACGAAGCATGTAATCTGAAAACTGGAAGAAACAGAAAAGGAGTATTTGTTTGATAAGTATCTAGATCAATATCTCCATCAGTCCTTAAGGTGGATTTCTAGGCTGATTAAAATAAAAATTAACGATGAACCGACGTTTCGCCTTATGGTTTCACACTTTCATGAAGGCTAAAACCAATTTAAACTGTAATTACATAAGTATGCGAATGATTATTATTAGAGTTCGGATTATATGCAAAATGCATATAACATATATGCAAGCATATTTCCAAGATTTTTCAATAATGCATATACATTTAAAATAAATGCATATTTTGGTATAATTCGATATATTGTCTGCATAAAAGCTGTTACTTATCATTGCACTAATTGCTTTTTAATGACATTGTCGTTTTATACCTAATACAAACTTGTTATTGGGGAAAAACCAAATGAATAGCGACTAATAATTTCATATAAGTATTAAAAAAATACCTTTGAGTGAATGAAAACAGTATTATTTTTGGATTAATACGAGCTATGGAAAATAAAAACACACTAATTAGCTGGATTAAATGCAGCTCACTGATCCGTCTTTTGCGGCTTTATGCTAACAAATGAGGGCGTAGAAGGAAGATGTGAGGTTTTCCGAGGTAGTGCTTTCATGCGACTCAATTCAACTATACATATAAACGCTTGACCAGAGACCCAGACAACTAATTTGATCTGTTCATCAGCGCAGAACGAGTGACAGAAGGTGAGTTTGTACAAATACATCAGCGGATAAATACACCTAATTATTATTTTAATAACCTTTTGCAATTAGGTCACAAATAATTTTGATAGTATTGCAGCAAGTATACGTCATCCAACCCTAATAGCAGTAGTACAAGAAAAATGAGATAAGGTATAGGCAGCGTATGCATAAATACTAATTGAAATAAGGTTTTTAGTCTCGTCTGCCTACGTTTTTCAGCCCTAAGTCAAGATACAGACAACAAAAATATGTAAAAATCAGAAATTCTTTGTAGAATTCGATGCATTCTTGTTAAAAGAACTAATACTATCGGATGTCATAGAAAATGGCGATCAAAGTTAACGAAAAACAATTTTTTATTTACAAAANTACTTTAAATAATCCCCATGTAAAAAATGAATTAACATATATCGAAAGTAATTTTGTTTTTTTTTTCAAAATGTATCGAAAAACTAGAAACTAGAGGTCCGTCGCTAAGCAAAAGTGTAGATGTTTTTATTTCTGCTAAAGAAAAAATTGACTCTTGTTCTTCTAAAGCATATTTGCATGCATATATTTGCTATTTTTTAGTACATCTATTCCGAACTCTAATTATTACAATACATGCTAATCATCTAAAAGTCAGACGTTTTTGCGGAAATTTGATGATCAAATTTCTTGTATGGAATTCTTATTAGATAGTTACACTAAACAGGCACATAAATTGTTTTAAACAGAGTCTAAAAAAGACACTTATATAAACATTAAAATTATAAACGTAATAAATAAAAGCCACGTGGCACACATACAATGATTACAATTACGATGAAACTCTACATTGGTAATTCGAAAGGACAAAAATTCATTCGTGCCTAGTTCAGAAGTACCTAATACAAGTTAGGTGATTTAGCTTTTTAAAATGTAAGCTAGCAGATTAGTGTTTTTTTTTAAAGATAAAGTAATTAGTTCCTTTAATGCTTTTTAAATGTTAAACAATGACACGATTTTCAGTTAAAAGTTGTTGTTTAATTCAAATTTGGTTTATGACTATATTTAATTAGTAGAGAAAATAAGGCACAAACATATGCCAAATCTTCGAATTTTGAATAAAACCATATCCTTGTGTATCAAAAAAAACTTTTCTATTTCCTACATTTTTTCATATTCGTTTGTTCATTTGTGCTTTCATTTGCTTGTACTTAACACATATAGAAAATTAAACAGGTAACTCCTTTATAGAGCTTTAAAAAACATTTGTTCTTGCCGCTTATTACAAATAAATAAAAATCCAAACGAAAGTAAAACAATCGGAATATAATCAAGCTACTGACTGACAATGCAAATTTTGCTTTAGATCAATATTTTTCGATGCATAGACAACCTTCGATACAAGATTTGTATCTGTCCTTGGATGATGTCCAACTCAATCCTGGAGTTGTCTGAGCCAATTTTGTAGAACATCAATTTTTCGCTTATTGTGCACATAGATAAATACATTTAACGTTTATTCCCTCACTATTTTGAATGTTTAAATTGTTTATTGTTTAATATCTTTTGGAGCGATTCCACTGGATAATAACAACATAAAACTAAAATGACTTAATACTGTGAGGATTACCTGAAAATGGAATCGACTTGTAGTGTCCTCATAAAAAAACGTTTATAAGCATTTTATAGCTGTGGTTTATTAGAAAATAAATTTATGACCGGAGTAAGTAAAAAAAATTGTTATATGGGGGAATTGGCGTAGCAATTTCCCATTTACTAACTTAGTCCTAGGCAATATAAGTATTTTCGAAAGCTGATGATAAACGTTTAGTATTTGGTAGAAATTAATTTCAAGCAATATGTACAATAGTATATTGCCATCTAGTAATATTTGAAATTTAGTGATATACAGGGTGTAACAGAAATAATTGCGGTCTCAAGCGTGGTTAAATGCGAACAGTTGACAATCCGTAGCCGGTCCTGCGCGTGAAATAGCAACGAAAACACCCGACTATTTTTAGTCCTGTCAATGGAGAAAATTTAAAAAAAAAAATAAGAATAGGATGTCACCTGCAGAACATCTTTGTTATATGAAACTCCATTTCAGACTCGTATTTACTGTGAGAGAGGGAACCCCTATTTTGATTACAAATGGGTTCATAATTTACCGTCTAAAAAGACCTTTATTTGCACATCTATTATTTATATTAAAAAACCTTTTGCTTCGTTTATTTTATACCTACCTAAAATTGAAATTTTCAAAATTCCGGATTAAGTAACAATTGTTTTGAGAATATTACGTAATTCGTAACCGAGTCAAGGCTATTTGTTTATAAAAAAACTGCTCTCTGTCAGTGAAAACGTGTTACGAATGGGTGACAGTTTCGATATTTAACAAAGGGCTTTTTGAAAGTAAAAATATGCATTCATGTGGTATAATGTTTTCGACTTAAAATTTCAGAAAAAATCATCCGTCGTGTCAAATAAAAGGTACGTTCTTTGTTATTAACAAATAAACCTCAAGCGTCTTCGATGACCTGTAGAGATTTCATATTCAATCTTTGGGTAAACCGTTACTGAAATCAAAACACACATTTAAAAAAAAAGCAATCTTGTAGAAGTTTCATGGTGAGTTCAGAAGTGTGGTTAAATACGAAATATTTCTTTTAAGAAAAACAACAGTTGACAATCCGTAGCCGGCCCTGCGCGTGAATTAGCAACGTAGATGTACACGAGTAGCGAACTAGAATTAAAACTTTGCACATACATCGATAGGGAACGTAAACAGAGGCGGTTATCAAACATCTAAAGTCAAACAATATACCACTACACATAATGTTTAGACTCCTTAATAAAAATGAACTAAGTACATTTGTTCATCGCTGGTTGCATGCAGCACTGTGTAAATGTGAAAGAAAAACATGTAGATTATGTAAACGTTCGTAGGTTAATGATATCAGCTGAATAACTAACTTTATTAAGGCAGATTTACACATCACCATCGAGGTGTTTTAGGCGCGTTATTATTTTTGTGGTTCGACTATAGCTGTTGTCATGCCTTCAGAAAGAAATAATTAGTTACTGATTTTTGCTTGTAAGTGCGCTTGCCATCCGTCCCTAAATTAAGCTCTGCAGCATTTTTCTTTTAAATCCACCGACACAAATCCCCTCACGGCTGAAAGTATGTTTCAAGCAAGGCTTGAACTCGTAAATGACAAGGATGCAGCAACCGTTCCATTAAAGTTTGTCACATTATCACAGGAGAGAAGTCAACTTTACCTTCTATTTCGTTGTCTAATCTTACAAATAAAGAACAATACATGAGCAAAAGAAATACAACATTGATGCTGCTAATTACCAGTTGATTGATGCGACGTTGAGTTGTTGTACTCCTATATAAGTGCCGGAATTTACCTGTACCTTCAACTACGCTTTTGTTGAAGACGGTGGACTATTGGATATATACACATTTACTTAACTTTTTTGTCCCTATGACCTCGTGTAAGGTCTGTACTTATTTGTTTCACCCAGTAAAATAGTGTAGTATTTCAAATGATTAACAAAATCTTACTACGATATCTACACTTGATAAATTAAAACCTCAATGCGGCTTATATTGGGTGGTGTATAAATCCTACTATGGTTTCCATAATGAATAACATTTTTTATCCGCAATAATTAGTTTTACCAGTTAAATTCATTTTTGAAGATTAATTTATGTTTTAAAAGTAATGCTTTTCAAATGGCGTCCATTTTAATCTTCGACTGGACGTGCTCATTTTAGGGAATTTCGATGACTGGNATTCTAGTAGGGTTCTTATTCAACCGTCAGTTGGTGGTGAGTTACATTACCAATGCCTATCGTATAATTCGAAATATTCCCGGTATCTTGGCCAAAATTCGCAGCAACTGGGTATGCCGCTGTCAGTGTTGCATTGAAGTGAATGGCGGACAGTTTCAACATTTTTTATAAAAGGTACGCTTTTCTTTTTCACTTTTACCTTTATTTTTACAAAGTGGAAGTGCATTCGGCTTCTTCCCAATAGGTACTTCCAATAGGTACTTCCACACTAGATCAGCTGAGCGACGTTAGTCGTCTAGATCCAGGCCCGTAATGAAACAAATTGTACGTTCAAATTTACAAAGACGATTTGCGAGCTCAATTGTCACTAGATTGAAAAATTGTATAATGTAATTGTATATTTTTTGTTGTATTTTGTGTCAAGAAGCCATGTTTTTTTCGTAATTATTATAAATGGGACACCCTGTATAGTCCCCATAATTGAAGACGCAAACTGTCAAGAATGTTCTCGTAACTATGACAGAATTAAAATTAATAAAGCACACGTGCATCTTTAGAAAATCGTACTGGTACCCAACATACAGTAAAATTCACCTAAAACATACACGATTATTATGGCGTTTCTAACAATTTTTTTTGAGCATTTAATAGAAAAATAATTTTAATAAGGCACTTAGTTATTACTAATTATATGATTTTGATATTAAGTACGTCAATATTGAAAACCTACGTGCATTGTACTGTGTCATGCGATGGCACGATATCAAACTAAAAAGCGATTTGATCCATCACATAGTTTTTCAATTCTATCAAAGGAAAACATATTTCCGTTCTGTAATCGGATGAAAACGCATATGGGGTGGTAGCAGCTGCAACAATCTTATATTTGATACTTTTTCTTTTCTGTTTACTTCGCAAACATGATTTCTAAAGTATTAATTTTAAAAGTTGAGAAAACTCATGTCAGATTGAATTCCACCAAGACGAATTATTGTCTTTCAAACTGTAAGGTCGCATTTTGCACTAATTTTATGAATCGTTCTAAACTATTGTTTCTGGCAGACAGCCCATTTTAAAAGAGAGTTATCTTTATTATACCGTTTTATTGCTATAAAAGAAATTGAGAAATATGTTTGGTAATATACAATAAAACGCTTAAAATCAGAAAAATTAAGATAGGATTGATTTAATAGCTTTTGTACAATGATTCTTCCAATAAAATATTTGCCTTACCCTTTGCTTAATGAAATCATATTTTAAGTCTACGTGAAACTGTCTATTCCTTCTGATAGAGTTTCTGTTGGGGTTCAGCGTAGGTAGTGTCATTTTTATACGATTTTGGACAGAGACCTCTATTTAGTTACTCCTTATAGCACGCTTCCAAGATGGAAAGTATCCATCGGTGTTCCAGGCTATAATAATGTGTTCTACTTCCATGGCGTAACACACTGATTTAGTGTGACTAATAACTGCAGTTGTCACAAAATTACTGTAGTAGATGATGAAATAGAATTTGAAACTATATTTTATGTTTATGTAGCTGTGACTATTTATATACCGTTTAGAAGAAACATTTGCGAATAAAACTGAATAAAATATAACTAACATCTCTAGTCTTTTGGTAAATATGAAATCCTACTTCAGTATGTGTAGTAACGGCCAGTGACGGTTCACCATTAAATAAAGGTGTTTTGCAAATGTTGACCTGCTTTTTGAAAATTAATCCAATAATCAGAATCTAGTTGTGCTTTGATAGAGTGTAGAGGAGTTTTTGAGATGTCAGGGTAGGTTTGTGTACCCGGCACCAAGCACATTTTCGAGACCCGATAGTCAAATCGTTAGCATACGCAACCGCTTGAGGACTCGAATTGTAAAATAAAGAAATGTGTTAGGGGTCTCTCTAACATATCTCAGGTGGCCGGGGCAGCCCTATCAACATGAGTGTAATGGTTCCCGAGGATGGATTATCAGTGTTGGAGTGCAACTAATTCGACCAGTGATGTAGGCTAGTACCATCGTAGACCCGGAGAGCCCGGGTGGGAATTGTTCCTATCTGCCGGGCTAATCTGAGGTTGGATTCGTAATGGTACTTAGCTCCGCATGCTGGGTTAGGGGTGATTCACTTCAACAGACTAACTATGCGCCCGTCTGTCAAGCCTGCTATACCTAGTAGGGGTTAAGATAGGTCCCGTCGCCGCTAGAGAACTCTAGGTGACTTGCTAACTTTCTAGAGAAAATCGGTGGCTTCGATCACTGTGCGCTGACTGAGCGTATCTGAATCCCTCGCCCGGAATTTTGCTACGGCTCATCCTAATAAAAGGAAGGGCATATCTCCAACTTCTTGAAACGAACAGTAATTCCCTATTGTATTTGCTTGATAAATCACCTAAGTTTGTCTATTTTCGATAAAAGAGAGGTGGACGTGATCACAACACTTACTCCGTACCTAAGTGTTTTCTCCTAGCATAACCTTACAATTTTACGCAATCAAATAAGGGCTTTCTTCAGTTAAGGTTGAGTTAGGTTAAACTCATAAGCATGAAAACTATAGATAAGGAATTGTAAGAAATAAATACACTTACCGATCTGTTGGTAAGATCATGAGGTAATTATGTACTCACCGGGGTTCCTAAGAACCCCTGCCCTTCTGGAACTTTTCGAAGTGTCTCACCAGTCTAACATAATCGGCATGTAGGGTTTATCCAATCAGTCGGTGGATAGTAACTGTAATCATGAGTTTGCGCTCCCGCGCCTCCAGATGGGATTCGCACATACTGGAGACCAACAGGGTAGGACGAACCTAACCCTGTGTCGCTATAGCACCATGCCCACCCCAAGCATGGCAAGTACGTNAGCCCTATCAACATGAGTGTAATGGTTCCCGAGGATGGATTATCAGTGTTGGAGTGCAACTAATTCGACCAGTGATGTAGGCTAGTACCATCGTAGACCCGGAGAGCCCGGGTGGGAATTGTTCCTATCTGCCGGGCTAATCTGAGGTTGGATTCGTAATGGTACTTAGCTCCGCATGCTGGGCTAGGGGTGATTCACTTCAACAGACTAACTATGCGCCCGTCTGTCAAGCCTGCTATACCTAGTAGGGGTTAAGATAGGTCCCGTCGCCGCTAGAGAACTCTAGGTGACTTGCTAACTTTCTAGAGAAAATCGGTGGCTTCGATCACTGTGCGCTGACTGAGCGTATCTGAATCCCTCGCCCAAGGGATATTGGTGAGTAAACCGCAATGCAGGAATCCCCATATTAGTCAAAATGAAGCGGGGATCACTTCAGGTAACGCGGTGTACTTTGATGTTGGTTGTTCCAATTCCACTATATTACCAGGATGGCTTTTGATTTGTTTTTTATTTTGTTATTTAAGTGAACTAAATCTGCCACCCCTATCTTTCGTCTATGCTTTATCGTCGTCCAAAAGCAAATAAAGAAAACAAAATAATGCCTTTGTTGTACCCGCATATGTAATAATGTAATATGTAATAGCGTGTATCCGCGAATAACACGAGCATCTCAATAACTCTATAGGAAAAGTATTGCTTCTTCATATAAGTATTAAAAAAATACCTTTGAGTGAATGAAAACAGTATTATTTTTGGATTAATACGAGCTATGGAAAATAAAAACACACTAATTAGCTGGATTAAATGCAGCTCACTGATCCGTCTTTTGCGGCTTTATGCTAACAAATGAGGGCGTAGAAGGAAGATGTGAGGTTTTCCGAGGTAGTGCTTTCATGCGACTCAATTCAACTATACATATAAACGCTTGACCAGAGACCCAGACAACTAATTTGATCTGTTCATCAGCGCAGAACGAGTGACAGAAGGTGAGTTTGTACAAATACATCAGCGGATAAATACACCTAATTATTATTTTAATAACCTTTTGCAATTAGGTCACAAATAATTTTGATAGTATTGCAGCAAGTATACGTCATCCAACCCTAATAGCAGTAGTACAAGAAAAATGAGATAAGGTATAGGCAGCGTATGCATAAATACTAATTGAAATAAGGTTTTTAGTCTCGTCTGCCTACGTTTTTCAGCCCTAAGTCAAGATACAGACAACAAAAATATGTAAAAATCAGAAATTCTTTGTAGAATTCGATGCATTCTTGTTAAAAGAACTAATACTATCGGATGTCATAGAAAATGGCGATCAAAGTTAACGAAAAACAATTTTTTATTTACAAAAAATGATGAGTAGCATCAAAAAATTACAAAACTTGTAGAAATATTGAATACGCATCAATCTAGCCCAATCCGATCTCAAAAAAATCAAATAATTCATACATCATTTAATTTCTTCAAGCGATTTCGGGCTTAAAGTTTTATTTAATTGTTGCTGTAACATATGTAAGTATTGTGCGCTATACTAACTGATCGGTAATTCGCGAAAAATCAGTCGAAAAATCGTGCGTTTTTCAACCAAAAGCATGAACTGTTTCGAGAAAGTAGGTCAACGTATTAAGTATAATTACCAAAATTTCTAATGAAAAGTGTTGTAGCTTTAAATTTAAATGTAATTTCTGTATAATAAGTTCAGAGCAACCATTAAATTGAATTAATCTTTGAATTAATTGTAACCACTACAGATAACCTCAAAGTAATGGTGAAAAATTGTTGTTGCTGTTACATTCTCGTCGAGAATCGAATCCGGGTGTTTCTATTTACGCACTACTGCTCTTCCACTAAGACCCGGCGAAGACGGATAGCAGCAACAATTTTTATCTGTAGTGGAAAAAATTAAATCACTTTAATGTATTGAAAACCCTACAAAAATTCATTCTCCTGAAATTTCTCACAAAACAAACATTGTATTGAAAGTAATATTTTGTATAAAAGCTTGTGATTTTTACAGAAATGCTACTTGAAATTTCCATGTTTTAAACTTTACAAATATCTTGAAAATTCTCTCAAACTGTTAGGCTAAGCGGAGGCAACTGGGTAATGATAGTCACTTGGATAGTCGCAATCAAATCCATAATCAATTCTCAAACCCAAAACGTAAATAAAACATTACGCACCACAAAGGAAGAAAAATAACTAAAGAAAATAAGTTCCTATATCCAAAAATTATCTAACAAATTTCATTGTAATAGGGAATTAGAACATATTTTCTTATCCTTTATTTCATAAAGTTGGTTTAGTTGACAGAAAGATATTGTAAGGTTATTAAACAAAAGTATTCAAATTAGGATTTGCCGAGTGTTTTTCTTGTGCACTTACGTAAATTATATGTACCAATAAATGCCTTTTACTCTAAAAATCTATGAGTTTACTACACTGTACACCTCAAAAAGTAAAAATGGAGTACATAGGAACCTAACAATTCATAACTATTTATTTAAAGGAAATTAATACAATATTTTATTTGTAAAGCAAATGTATTACATTATTTCGTATGTTACAATTAGTGAATTAGTATGCTTTTTTCGTGGTAAATATAATTTTATGAAAGTCTGATTTTGATCTGTCGAAAATTTAAAACAATACAACCTCCTCTACATGTTTGTAGGACGTACAATAAAATTGAAGCACAGATGACGTTTTTCTCTTTAGGGAAGCTTTTATCGTGAGGGAAAGTTGGGGTTTGCTGCTTATCGCACCCTTCTAAACGGTTATGTTTCTTTCTGGCCATTCACAAACTTGGGGATAGAATTCTAATGCGAACAACTGCATTGACCTATTTTCGTTATGGTACTTGAATTATTTTTTACCACGAAGCATGTAATCTGAAAACTGGAAGAAACAGAAAAGGAGTATTTGTTTGATAAGTATCTAGATCAATATCTCCATCAGTCCTTAAGGTGGATTTCTAGGCTGATTAAAATAAAAATTAACGATGAACCGACGTTTCGCCTTATGGTTTCACACTTTCATGAAGGCTAAAACCAATTTAAACTGTAATTACATAAGTATGCGAATGATTATTATTAGAGTTCGGATTATATGCAAAATGCATATAACATATATGCAAGCATATTTCCAAGATTTTTCAATAATGCATATACATTTAAAATAAATGCATATTTTGGTATAATTCGATATATTGTCTGCATAAAAGCTGTTACTTATCATTGCACTAATTGCTTTTTAATGACATTGTCGTTTTATACCTAATACAAACTTGTTATTGGGGAAAAACCAAATGNGTCCATTTTAATCTTCGACTGGACGTGCTCATTTTAGGGAATTTCGATGACTGGTTAAGATATCAGGTCCCAATACACGAATTTCATCACGAATATTGGTTTTATGTTGTTATTTGGGTCTTAGTTTATTTGCATACACCCTGCCTTTTAGGAAATCGTACAAAAAAGTCAGGGTCCGTTAAATCTGGCAAACGAGAGGACTAAACAAAATTGGAAAATCGTGAAATTATGCGATCATCGAAAATATCTCTTAGGAGAGTCATAGTATGCCGAGCTGTGGTAGTGGTGGTTTCATCCTGTTGGAGTCACATCTTTGGATGGGTTTTCACCTCATGTCTTAAAAATTGTAGCATTTATACAGAACGAATTCATGACAGAACTTGTAAATGTGTTTCTGTCCAGTAGATGGTAACATGTAGTGATTTTTTTCTCCAGGGTTAATGTGAAATAAAGATAACGCTGCTGAATCCTTGAAGGTAGCAATGTTGCGCTTATGAGAGTTAATATTCGAAAATATGACCTGAATCTGATGCTTGCTGTATGTCCAAGTTCCTTACTAACGCTTTATCTTTAAATCTTTTAACTGCAAATGATAGTAGTTTTAATTATCTGCAGGATTCTAAGAGTCTAATTAAAAATAGGTAATTAAGACCCGTACTAACCACACACTTTTACCAAGGTATGAAGAACTACTTTCATTTTCCTATTTTTTAATCAATTTAATGTCACTTTAGATATGTTTCAAATTTTCTAGTAGTGAGAAGATATAACTGTAATCGAAAATAATAATTAAAAAAAGAACACGGTAATTTTTTAACTATAAAAGGTGCAACAAAATTCCTACTGATGTATTAGCATTTTTGTTATTTCAAGAGCAGTGAGGACGGTACAGTAAAGTTCATTTTTGTTGTTGTAAAATTCTGGTTCTATGATGCACAATGATTTGTAGAAAACTATATAAGAACAAAGGCTTTCACGGCCGAAATCCGTAGTAGAATAAAGATTCGGGCCATAGGGCCGTGGTCTAAGTGAACTATTCTGTCCAGACGTTTTGTCTTCAGTTGTAGAGCTACGTTGACAACGTGAACCTGGGTCGCTGTCGAGACTTCGAGATATAAGCTACGTTCATGTTGTCAACGCAGCACTACCACTGAGGATGTCAGTCGCAGCAGCTGACGAAACGTCTGGATACAATTGTTCACTTAGACCACGGCCCTATAGCCCGAATCTTCATTCTATTATAAAACATTATTTGTGGCTTTAAAGGCGGAGGTTAAAAACATATAGAGCTGGAGCGCCCCT
The DNA here is from genome assembly GCF_000699045.2 of Agrilus planipennis. Lineage (NCBI taxonomy): Eukaryota > Metazoa > Arthropoda > Insecta > Coleoptera > Buprestidae > Agrilus > Agrilus planipennis. The sequence continues at coordinate 47,944 of NW_020442441.1, forward strand.
ATACATCATACGCAACAAATATTTAAAAAACAAACAATTCTTAGCCATTAACTGAGTTCAGAGAAGTCGTTTGAAAAATTATAGCCACATTAATTATTATAATTTCGAAATTAGTCTGGCGGCATTCGATAGTCAAATACCTAAAATAATCCTACTTGAAAAAGGTCTTGGGATAAACAAATCAACATATTAATCGATCGAATATTTCAGGGAACAAATTAATTGATCGAATATTTCAAAATTACATTCGATTTAGAATTGGGAGATGTTCATTACAATGCCCTACAAATATGAAAAAGTTACTTCTGCAATATTTTCGTCATTTTTAGTACAAAAAAAAGGTTGATAGATTTTGAATTGTCTCACAGCCTTTAAGAAGAACCTTTTTTAAATTCAACTATACTGAGCTATCGAACGAAAAACCTTGATAATCCTGGTATTTTTTAATTTTTTACCTTCTAAATGAATAACAGAAAGTTACGAATCGCATTAATACAGGGATATCCTCCATATTTACGCAGAATTGATCAGTTTGTTTCCCAAAGCCTGGACTATGAGACTACGGCTTGAAGTTGCTTTGAAGGCTATGGTTATTTGTATATTGTATATACTACTTTTTTACCTCAGAATCTAATAAATAACTGGCAAAAAACGAAAGCATACTTTTTAAATAACTTCAAAAACTGCATATCTTCTCTATAATTTAACCGCCTTCTTAACCTATCTGATAACACATATGCCTGTCAATCTATACCTAGAACGAATTTTGGTGTACCCTGTGTATATTTCTTACTGTACCATTTTTACTTCAGTTTAAACATCGTCAATTTTGAAGTAACCGTCGCATGTGCTTTTTATTTTCGTCTTTTACTTTACCTTATAAGCCTCGCTCTCGAATCTTTATCAACATGAAAGATTTTCTTCTTGTTTCGTATTGTCTATAGTTTCTTTGATCTATAGACATCTGGCACCATAAAGTAATACTGAGTTGTATTTGCCTTTCGCGACTTTCCGACGAAACTATCTTATGTTTGTAAACTTGCGCTTGTTAGCAATTGACAAACTTTCCGTTATTCTGACAAAGCAATTTCATTCTTTAACACAGTTTCGTCAACCATCTATTTACGTTTTTATCAAAACATTGCATGCCGTAATATTAGTTCCTATATATATATCGTTCTCTTCTATAAATAGTGCTGTATTGGTATTTTTAATAATAAAGCATATAAACACATCGTTGGATTTAAAAGGACGATACCCAGTTTCAGCTGTGAAATATTGTTCTTTGAAAATACAAATGAAACCCTATTCCAAATTATACAAAACGTTTAAGAAACTGAAACACATTTCAACACACAAGATATCACCCTTAATGAGGGACTAAAGAATTAAAAAAATGTGTAGAATTTTGAAAACAGCAATAAAAATAAGAAAGTCTTCACTATTAGCACACTAGCGAAGTTAAATTGTAGGTTAGGACAGTAAGTAAGGTAGGTGCGGGTAAAAGGGCCTAGCTAAGGGAGGCTTGAAATAAAATAAAAACTATTTACGCCAATCAACAAATTTTAATGTTAATCAAACCTAAATATTGATTACTGTCAAATATAAACAAAGAATGACAACTTCTGCCGTAAATAAAAGTAAAATTAAACATTTTTAAAAACCTTGTAAGTAGGCTCTATTGTACAACAGTAGGATAATAAGACCTAAAACTGTAAAATACATAATTAATAGTTATGGATTAATATTACTGAAGTCTTAAAATAACAATAAATTTCGTTGCTTAACATCCATCAGGACACTCAAAAAACTTATCTGTATTATTTGATAACATGTCAACGCACTTCTCATGATACCACTTGCCACATTTAGAACATTGCCTTTTATCAGCCATTTTGTCTTCCTCACAACCGTGACAGTACCAACTCGCCTGATTTTCCTTAATTTAACTTCTACCTAAGGAACTAAGATCTTTTTTATTCTTTTCTCTTGCTTGTTTTTATCAAACAGATCTTTGGTGGAGTTCCCCTGTAATTTATGACCTTTTTTAACTGCTGTTATTTTTTTCGTATAAGCTGCTGAAATGCTATTCTTTTTAATTGAGCAGATGACATATGATCTTCATCATCGTCCGAACTAGAGATGCCGTAAACCATACGATAAAACCTTTCAGAAGGTCCGTCTGGGGCGCCTATGCTCAATTTCGTTTTCTCTCATTGTTGTTGGCAGTGGCTCGGGGATCATTGGCTTGGGGGAGACATGAGGTTCTGAATTTTCTTTATCAGCATCGTCAGATACCGGACGAACTGGAGCTTCTGTTATCTTTCCTTATTTACATTTCTAACATTTTGAAAAAGACATAAAATAAACTAAAGCTACAGATGTTGATACAATAAAAAGGAGTATAATAAGGCCTACGGTCGAATTTTACAGGCTTTAATAACCCGCCGACAACGTGTGTAAAGAAAAACTAAAAAGAAAACTATTTGGACTATCACATATTATTTAATCATCAAAAGTCTTAAAAGCTTTAAATAATAGAAAACTATAGGGCAAAGTTATATGTATAAGTGTAATATTACAAAGAACACTTACGATTGATTCGGACTATTTCTTATTATTCGGGCTGTGCAACTACCCTTCATAATGAATAACGTCGCACTGGTGGCACTAAGCAAGCTAGCGCTTCGCGGCAGGTTTGGGGCGCCATCTATTAGCTACCTTTGAGTGTGATTTTTAGCGACAACGATCATTTTAAATTGTATGTTTTATACACAGGCTTTATTACCCGCACCTACCCTAGTAAATATTCAAAACCAATCTGAATTATGTACGTTTCTTAAACAACCTCGGGGTAACATCGGTATAACGTCTTGAATTGTAGGCAAAAGGGGCTTATTTGATGGAGTCGTTCAATATTCACAGAAAGTAGCTTAATTTTCTGAATAAATAACAATTGTTTTAAGAATATTACATAATTCGTAACCGAGTCAAGGCTATTTGCTTATAAAAAAAACTGTTCTCTCTGTCAGTGAAAACGAGTTACGAATGGGTAAGAGTTTCGATATTTAACAAAGGGCTTTTTTAAAGTTCAGCAAATATGCATTCATGTGGTATAATGTTTTCGACTTAAAATTGCAGAAAAAATCATCTACCGTGTCAAATAAAAGGTTCGTTTTTTGTTATAAACAAATAGACCTCAAGCGTCTTCGATGAGCTCTGGAGATTTCATATTAAATCTTTGGGTAAACGGTTACTGATAACAAAACACACATTTAAAAAAAAAGCAATCTTGTAGAAGCCGAGTTAAGTTACTTTTATAATAATAAGTTTATATTTTATAATACATCTAAAATTTATTTTTAATTTTGAATGCACTTTGCTGGTCATAATGGAAGTGTTAAGTGGGATAACACCTATCTTGTCGAGCCAGGGCCCATGTTGGATAACGATTCGACCTGACAGTTAGAAATTCGACTCGCAGTAAAAAATTATTTTGTAATTTTTAACTAATCCTTTCTTTTATACCTTGGGTAGAGTGAAGAATTAATAACAATGGAGTAGTCTACTTTCTCATACAACGCATTGATAATGAAATACCTTCAGCAGCTTTTACTTACGTATGTTACCGGAAATCTATGAAATCCGTCATTGTGTACAGTTCCTAGGAAATATATAATTCCTAAAATCGCCCGGAAATGTGTGAAATGCGTTATATTAGACACATATTCTAGGAAATCTATACATTTCCTAAATACCAAAATGTAAATAATGTGACAACTTTATCATTTTTTTAGTAAACACGATGACCTTGAATTTTTAGTATATTGTAGAGATTATAATGCTGATAATGTTCATATACATATCTTGGGCGCGGAGGTCATAATGAGGCATACTTTTCGAAGACATTATTCCAACGTATCCTAAATCTACCCAATAACCATACAATAACGTTATTAGTTCATATACATCTCCAAACCTAACCTAACCAAACAATAACGTCACCAATGCATACACATCAGGCGATCCCACTAGAACCGCGTAAACACAGATAACTCTGATTCTCAGTTTACTAACGTGTTTTATTAATTTTTTTCGCAGAAAGCATTAGTTTTATACATTGCAATCGATAGATAACTGGCACTGCTTAAATTCTCAATTGATCTAACTGTAGAGTTTTTATCGCAGTTCACTATTTGGTACACACCTACGTTGTAGGTTGACATACAAGTTCAGGTCTGATTACGAATTGTTAATTGTGATCTTTTTAAAAATTTCTTCTGCTCTTAACCACCCTGTTGAACTCACCATGCGATTCCCTTCTGTATCTAGCTTACACCCTCCAAACCTCCGCATTTACTTCTGTATTTTGTTATACTCTGTATAGGACAGAAGGTAGGTCAAAATAGTTCGTGTATAATACACAATGCCTAGTAGTGATACATTATTTGGTTTATTCAAAATATTCTTATGCTCTGCCATCATACTCATGTGCACTAGAAGAAATGATAGTAATTACTTACGCTGTCTAATTTTAGTAACATACGCTTCTTGTGCTTTAATTACCATTAAATGAGAAATTATTTTATGCCTACCAGGCAACAACTACTTTTATCTATCATATAAGTCATAGTATGATGAAGTAATTGTGTAACTAATAAAAGCAACAGAATTTACAAAACGCTTTTTGTGAACCTTCTTTGGGCGCGATGGGAGTAAAATCTCAAGGTCATGAAACGACACGGTTTGCAGCGTTTTGTCTCGTAAGGCGATAGGTTATGAGAATAGAAAGGCATGCATGCGCATATCGGTATTACAGTCAGCTGTTAGTGATCGGCATCTCATATATTATAGTAAACTGTATATTCACTATTGGGATCCGTCAAATGGGCATACACCACCTGGTAGCAAAACTAAAATGAGGGATAAATATCCGAGTGAATGGTATACATAAATCGTAAAATTGTTTATTAACATAATAAAACACGTTAAAAAAGTAAAAATTCTTTTTTTGATGGAGTCGACGAAGTTTTCTTCTAAAGTTAAATCAAATAAAAAATTAATATGTTCAGTGAAAAGCTGCAATAGCACTTCAAACATAGATTTTCACTCTTCACCTACATTAACTACTTTCCAATAAAAACTAACCGTTTTATATATGTAAAAAATATATTAGGAAAATTAGAGAAAAAAAGCTACAGATGTTGATACAATAAAAAGGAGTATAATAAGGCCTACGGTCGAATTTTACAGGCTTTAATAACCCGCCGACAACGTGTGTAAAGAAAAACTAAAAAGAAAACTATTTGGACTATCACATATTATTTAATCATCAAAAGTCTTAAAAGCTTTAAATAATAGAAAACTATAGGGCAAAGTTATATGTATAAGTGTAATATTACAAAGAACACTTACGATTGATTCGGACTATTTCTTATTATTCGGGCTGTGCAACTACCCTTCATAATGAATAACGTCGCACTGGTGGCACTAAGCAAGCTAGCGCTTCGCGGCAGGTTTGGGGCGCCATCTATTAGCTACCTTTGAGTGTGATTTTTAGCGACAACGATCATTTTAAATTGTATGTTTTATACACAGGCTTTATTACCCGCACCTACCCTAGTAAATATTCAAAACCAATCTGAATTATGTACGTTTCTTAAACAACCTCGGGGTAACATCGGTATAACGTCTTGAATTGTAGGCAAAAGGGGCTTATTTGATGGAGTCGTTCAATATTCACAGAAAGTAGCTTAATTTTCTGAATAAATAACAATTGTTTTAAGAATATTACATAATTCGTAACCGAGTCAAGGCTATTNGTCAGCCCAATCACATATTGTGTCAATACTTATCATTTTATTGTAATTTAAAAACTTGGAAATTGCACGGTACACTATAGGAACTACGATAAATTTTCCCTAATCGGCGCCATGTTTTTAGGCTCCTCCCATTTGACGGATCCCAATAGTGCTAAATTAATGTTTTGGTTATAACTGTGCAGTTATATTACAGTAAGTGTATTATGTATATTTAACAACAATTAATATTTATTTAAGAGTGAGTATGATTATGTATTAGTTCTAATACATTATAGTTATTGATAGTTTACAGTTTCTTAAGCACTTGGAAGAACGTATTAAAGTAATATTCCTTAGGCGGACTAAAGATAAAATATGCTGGAAGACATAAATCCTGAAAATTATAGTACTCCCTCTTTCACCAATTATTACTTATCCGTTATAAAGATATAGAGATCGCCAAAGAAATTTCACTTCTTTCACGTGTACTGAGTTGCACCTGTTTTTTTTTGTTTGGTTAAAATTAATTTTTATCAAGTAATCGTATTTTTCCGTGCGATAGTGTCTGTTGCAAATTTCGCTTGCGCGAATGGTGATTTTTTGAGAGAAACCGCTTTAGTAAATGTAAATCAGACTCTCTCAATATTTCCTGATGAATCTATTTTCACAGTCATGTAGGTACGATAGCTTACCCTAGCACATAAATAATTTTATCTTAATGCGCTGCCATTGATATCAGCCACATAAATTAGGACTGACTTGCTGTTCTCGGCAATTCCTTCGCACGCAGTGTCATCGTGTCGAATAAATTTCTATTCTGTAAGTGTCTTTAAAAATCGATACTTTAACGCAAAGGGTACGGTGGATAGTAAGTCTTTGATAATGTGAGAAATATTAAGAAGAGTAACTTTGAGACTCTATTAATACTCACCTTTCTACATGGTATAGGACCTAGTAACAAGAAGAAGAACTAACTAATTAGTTTAACAACATAAATAGCAAATACACTTTGCAGGGAACAAATAACATCGTATTTCAATTAAAAACCTAGTAATTTCATTAAACCCCGGTAAATAATTAAACATATTATCAAACGTTTTGATTATTCGACTTGAAAGTCTATCATGTATGTAAGCTCCGTCGTTTTTTCGAATTCACCATTAAACGTTGAGAACTAGTACTTGGTAAACGTTGCACCCCGTGTCGGGTTCAGGATTGACTAGTTCGTGACATGATCATTAAATTATTCTCATTTTTAAGGAGGATTAATTTTTTCATTAATATCAAAAAAGACTCCGAATATTTCGTAATATTGATTACCTATGTGCCGGGTTGGAAATATTAGCTGTATTTTTGTTTGATATAGTTAATTGTTTTGAAGTCTCTGTACTGCTTCGTTCGTAGTATAAGACAACAGTTTGTAGTTCATAAGACCAAATAGGACCTGTAGTTTGACAAATATAAGCATTGTCAGCGTTGGGAAAAAAGCACGCCAAAGTTTAAGGGGGGGAGGGGGATAAGTTGGTCTATAATCAAAAACTAACAGCGTTAATGAGGAAACAAAAAAATGTTCAAAGTGAGAATAAGTTTACTCAGAAATGTATAACAAAAATTGTTTGTAAAATAAAAATAGTGAAATAATCCTTAATCTAATTGAATAGTTACTATAGTAGTTGCATCTGTAGGTATTTTTAAAGCGAGGCTCTAGTTTTTCTATTTCCAACTACTGTCTTTCTTCTTTTCTTTGTAGCACGATTACAATTCACTATAAACTTAGTCGAACAAATGCCGCAGCACAAATGTTACAGAAACCGTAAGAATATTGATCCAGAACTACAAATTACCAATTGTTTTAAAATGAAACCTCAATGAAGTACTTGTTTTATAAATACTAGTACATAATCCCAGTAATAAACTCAAATAAACTGAAAAATTAATATTAATTGGTACATGCGGAATATCACCTAGACTTTTGTCTCACCTCATTCCAAATAAAACAAAAGATTAAATTAGATTATGAATAATTAATATTAAAAATGGGCATTGCAGACAAATTACCAATATGCGATCACGTTATTGAATAAGAATCTTCGATAGCCTAATAGTATATAATAATTAAACAATCAGTTGGTTTCTGCGATGTATTAAAAAAATGTCAGTGAGGTTCTTAGGAATTATTCCGTCTTCGCTTACTGACCAGTAAAAATTGAAAAAATCGAAATAAAATATTGTAATACATTTATTATACAGGGTCTCTCACGGTAACTACACATTAGAATATTTTGAAATTTATTTCGATTTGAATTTTGGAAATTTGAACAATAACGTTATAACAATTTTAAACAAGTCCACTTTTTGAAATGTAACACCCTGTATGTATTTTCAAATCCTTATGCAGAATTTAATTCTCTTTCGAATGGTGCTGTGTTTCCCTATACCAATCTCCTCTAGTTTTCGAATGACACTGTTCTTTGCGAAATCAACTAAAATAGTTTATTTTTTTAAGAAGATACGAGTTTATTGTTACCACTCAAACACTCATACTAATAGTTTGGTATTGCAGTAAAATAGTTGATTTTTTAAAATTCTTCTCAATTTGAATACGTATTTTCATTTTTCATTCTTAAAGAAAATAATTTTCTATAATTGACATTGAGAATGAAAATATTTATTAAACTTTAAACTATGAGTATGGGTATTTGAGCCATTTTCGTAAAAGGTTAAAAGATTTTAGTTGCTTTCACATAGAACAGTAAGTAATTTTAAAACTAGAGGAGATAAGTATAGGAAACCATAGTACTATTCGGAAGAGAATAAAATTCTACATAACACTATGGAATAAAGGTGTATGTTTGAAGCGCGGCGTTGTACGGGTGCGAAACATGGACAGTGGGCGCGGCGGAAAAGAAAAGGTTAGAAGCCTTCGAGATGTGGTGTTAAAGGCGAATGATGAGGATAACGTGGGTAGAAAAGGATAGAAATGAAGAGGTATTAGAATGAATAGGAGAACAAAGAACTCTATGGAAGTCAATAAAAAATAGGCGAGATAGGTTGGTAGGGCACCTTTTCAGGAATGAAGGTCAAGTTAGAGACATATTAGAGGCAGAAACAGGAGTTAGGAGGGGTAGAGGTAGACCTAGGTTAGATTACTGTTCACAAATAGTTAAGGATACGGGTTGTTCTAGTTTAAGGGAAATGCGAAGTTTAGCTCAGGATAGGAAAGAGTGGAGTTAGTCTCCAATCAGTATTAGGACTGACGACCCCGTGATGATGAACGCTATGGAAATACATAAAGCGTGTTCCACTTGAAAAAGTGGACTTACGATAATATAAAATAAAATTAAATTAAATATCTAACGCCCTGTATGTAATTAACCCATTTTGAAAGTATGGTTGGTAAGCTTGAAGTATAGCCGTCTCTCCTAGAATATTGTTGCTCTAGCTATCTTACTGTAAATTAGGCATGCTTTTTTGCTACCTACTGCTCTATTCTACTTTAATGTTTATTGCAAAGGCAGAATTAAACTTTTCGTTTTGGCTGACACCAACTCCAAAAATAAATATAAGTATCAATAATTTCGTCGATTATTCTTTAAAACTCTTTGTTTTGAAGTAGTAAAAAAAATATTATTTTCTCCTTTTTAGTTTAAGTTTGTACATTTAGGTATAAACTTGAAGTCGGCTTTTATTTCATTTCTTTTAAAAATTAACTTTTTCATTTTTTAGAGAGTATTGCTTTTGTTGAATTTTTCAAAACACGTCAAATCAATTTCGATTGAATTTATGTCGGACGACCTATGAAGTGTGACCTACCAAACAAAAAATAGATCACGAAAATCAATTAATAATTGGCGGAATAATCATCTACCTTAGTAAACACAACTGTCTCTAAAGTAGTAGTCAAGCGTTTAGCATTTAATGACTTATTCTCTTATCGGTGGAATTTACAACTTTATCGTCCCAATTCAGTTGGATTAACTTACCTTCGAGACGTATATACCTCGTATTTATGTACATTTAATACTGGGAAGCAGCTTAGTAAACATTACGTAATGAAATATTGCTAATCACTTATTCCGTTGTGTATTCAGCTTGTGCACCAATATACAGTTACCTGTAATTCCGTTTAATTGCAAAACGAGTTAACATTGCAATTTTAAGTTAATGCAATAACGTGAATTGAGTATCTATTAGCACTTTTAAGAAAGTATGAGTGCTAGTATTTACATAAGGCTCGTTCAGTCGTAGGTCGTTACAAATAGAACAACCAGATAAAAACAAACGAAATGTCATGAAAAATTGGTGAAGGTTCCCGCTATAAAGGACGATTCACCACACAGAAGCTGACCGCATGGAAGCATTGCAAATTATTTTTAATTAAAAGAAAGCTTACAATCTGTGTCAAACTTCACAGTAAATTTTAATAAGATTGATTGGTATGACAAGGTAACTCCGAGTTGCTGAATAGAGCTTATTCGTTAAATATCCAAAACATTAAATAATTAATAAATTATAAAGCACTCGATTAGTTGGTGATGGGGACGCGTTGACTCCTGTTTCCTCATTATAAAAGAATGCATTTAATTTTTATCATCATAAGTCCTAAAAAGTCCTCTTCTCCTCTTAACTTCTGTTACTACCTCTAACATGTCTTTGACTAATCCTTCATGGCGGAGAAGGTGTTCTACATCTGTTCTCCCATTCCTTCTGATATTTCTTCATTTCTAACTTTCTCTGTCTACGGTATCCTCATTATTCGCTTTTAACACCACATTTCTAATGCTTCTAATCTTTTCTTTTCGGCCACGCCCACCATCCATGTTTGGCATCCGTGCAGCGCCGTGCTCCAAACGTACATCCCTAACAATTTATTCGAATCTCTGCTTTATGTTTTTGTGACTATAAATCATAGTTCGAAATTAAAAGATCAGTTTTCTTAAAAAAATCACTTTTTACTAGCTTAGTGGATATTTTCTTATTTATAGCGATCGCAGCGCCAAGGCTGACTTTTTTAAATTTTCGTAACTATTATATACCAGTACACATATTATAGAGATTTTATTCCTAATATTCAGAGTACATATTCTAAATATGTGTAGAGGCTATGGTGGAGAGACTCTGTTTTTTTTTTGTTATAATTTATTAATTATTGAATTTTTTGTATATTTAACGTTTGAGTTTTATTTAATAGCTCGGACACCAACCAATCTTTTGTAATTTTATTCAAATTTGAAATCGCGGCTAGTTTTTTCTTTTCTTGAATGCAAATAATTTGTCAGCATTTCATTTATCAGCTGGAGCAATTTTTTATTCTATTTCAGCATTTAATGAGCAATTGTTTGACAACTAAAAGTTCGCTAAAACTCATAGTAGTATGCCTCGGCCCTCATAACATAACATTCAAAGGGTCTTCACGGCTTGATTCCGAATCCACCTGCCTTAGTTCAAGCTTTTTTTTTATGATTTATGGGATAATTTAGTTAATGCCCCAGTCTACCGAATAATTTAGTCCGTAAAAACTTTTTTTATTTTTAATGTCGAATGACAGCCTAGAACACGAATTTTTATTATGAAATAATGAAACCAATAAAACACTATGTTCGTTAATTATATTTCCTTATTCTTTAAATGTTTCCGTTTTAACATCCGAATAACAACTGATTAATAATTATAAAGTATTGCCTCTGATAATACTACTTAGTAGACATTGATACCGGATCATCGTCCGATCCACAGACGGATGGCTGCATACGTCATATAATAATAATATGGCCGAATCTTCCAGAATAATTCACGTGTAGTTGATTGACAGCTGCGATTTACGTAAGTCAAAAACTATTATAATATTACAGTACGACTTTCCGAAACACTGCGTAGTCTTGATTGACAGCTGCGATTGTTACAGGTGTCATGGAATAAGTAGAATTCTCGAAAATAGTCCACGTGACGTCGAGTAATTTTAGTATAATACAGTCGTCATAAGAAGGCCAAATCCCCAATAAATAATGCATACTAAAGGCTTATCGTTTTTCTCGTTCTTACAAACGGAAAATATTCTGTCTTTACTCTCTTCACGCCTCCTCCACAGCTGCGTCGAGACCTGCACCTACGGTTCATAAGAATCAATCGAATAAAATGAGACGATCGACAACATGCTTGTTTTGTCATATGTACCTACATAAAATGGGCAAATTTACAGGGACGGCTTAATTTAGTTGGTGNTCTACTTGTTTTTTTCTATCTTTGAAAATAATTAATAACATTCCAAACAAGTTTTCTACTTTGAGAATTGAAAACTTCTCGGACCATTTCGTTAAAAGTTAACAACAAAAAAACAATAACACCAACAAAAACAAAGACAACAATAGTTACAACGAAAAACAACTCAAACGATATATGAAGAGATGACTAATTGCACAAATACACCAACTAAATTAAGCCGACCCTGTAAATTTGCCCATTTCATGTAGGTACAAATGACAAAACAAGCATGTTGTCGATCGTCTCATTTTATTCGATTGATTCTTATGAAACGTAGGTGCAGATCTCGACGCAGCTGTGATGGAGGCGTGTTTAGAGAGTAAAGAGAGTTTGTAAAAACGAGAAAAACGGTATGCATTATTTATTGGGGACTTTGCCTTCTTATTTCGACTGTACTATATTGTGTTGCATTCCTCATTCTTTTTTCCTTATCATCAATCAAACAGATTGTATTACGCGACATCCGCAGATGCGAGCTGCAGGAATTATATAAAAGGGCACGAGACAAATCAGAGGATAGCGTCCTGTCTGGCTAACTAGCTATCTCTCCTCTCCAGTTAGCCTATTACTTAGCTGCAAAGCTACCTCACTGCCAACTAGTTGCATAGCTACCCAACTTAGTTGAAAAGCTACCAAACTTAGCTGCAACGCTACCTAATTTAACTGCAAATTCAAGCTGTGGAATTCAAATTTGAAAAGGTTGATTGGTTGAAGAGAAAATAGAAGATTGTTGATTTGTTAAGGAAGACAGAGATACAGAGGGGTAGAAAGATAGAGGGAGTACCAGAAGGGCATTAACCGGTACTTGGGGTACCAACACGTGCGACGCGTCTTTAGAAATTTGCCGTTTGTCTCGACTTCTGAGAAACATCACCCAAGGGATAAACCATTTGACCTTTATTGGGGTAAATACGTGATCAAATAGAAAAAACTTAATATTAGAATAAAACTTGATACAATGGTCAATAAAATCTGTTAAACTTCGATGGTCGGCAAACTACAATTCCCAAAAAACTGCTGTAAAATGTATAGAACTGAAAATATTGCAATAATAATAAAATTGCCATTCCACTAGAAATGTAAAGACAAATGCTGAAAATATATACAAATAACAAAATGAATATTACGACTCAACATATGTACCTTTTCTGTTTCGAGCATAGTATAAATAGCCGTTTATTTTGGTAGAATTATGAAATATTTTTCGTCATCAATAGTTTCTACTAAGATGTCATTTGTCTCCACCGGAGCATGTTTACAAATGAAAACATTTTTAATTTGTTATAGATTTTCAATGTCCTGTTAGTAATCCTTCTTTAGAACAAAGGTATTCATCAGCGCTATAAAAGATATGTTACTAATTTCGTACGTCCGAAATGTGTAACATAAAGTACTTTGTGAAGTTGTAGAGGGGGGTTGGGCTGTTCAATCAGTGCGGTCACCTGTTCGTTCTGCTAAATTTAGTCTTAAACAGCAATACGTTGTCAAACAATTATTAATAATATAAATGATGATTATGATCTTCCTGCACTTTTCAATAATGAAAATTATTAGAGGTTCTTTGTTTTCATTATGTAGAATATCGGTTTTTTTGAGGAAGAAGACCTTCCTATTGGCCTATTGACCTTCCCGTTGTTGAGTTATAATAACACAAAGTTTAAAAACATGAGAATTTGTATCAATATGAAATACAGTGTTGCACGATTAAAAGAACAATAATATTTTTAGATGGGTGGGTTGTATGAATACAGACTCATTCAATCTGTTTTGATGTATAATCGAAATTATATAAATATTATTGCATTGAATTATCTTAGATCTTACAATAACTGTACTATAATTTTATTAACTCTAATTTGCCATAACCATTCACATTAACCTATTTCTGTAATATAGTACAGTCGAAATAAGAAGGCAAAGTCCCCAATAAATAATGCTCACTAAAGGCATATCGTTTTTCTCGTTCTTACAAACGGAAGATATACTGTCTTTATTCTCTAGACACGCCTCCTCCACAGCTGCATCAAGGCCTGGTCGTACGTTTCATAAGAATCAATCGAATAGAATGAGATGGTTGAAAACGTGCTGGTTTTGTTGTCTGTAGCTACATTAAATGAGCAAATTTACAGGATCGGCTTAAGGTAGTAGTCGTGCTACAGTATGGTGAAAAAGTTATTGTAACATCTAAGATAATTCAATGCAATAATATTGCAATCAACGAATCTGTTGACAAACTGCTTTTTAGCTATCATACGGTAAACAGTATTGCTAATTTCACTTTTGACAGCATCCGAAACGTCTGTCTTTGGGGCTTTCTTCTTCCTCGAAAACTAATAAAAGGATATATAATAAAAAATAATANTGAAAAAAATGTTGTCGTAATATTGAACATTTCCCTTTATTAAAGTAAATTACATTAGACTAATGAATAATTTTCTGGAAAAACGAACGATTCATATTCAGCAGTTTTTACTTGATAAATATCAACATAAATACAATGAAATCCCAGCTATTAATGTGTTATAATCTAATAACAAGTCTACTTGATTATCAGGACTCGTAAAAACACATCATTTCTTGTTAAAGTATCCTCTGCGTAAGCCTGCTTCATCATTCAACAGAATTTAATCGCTGACCTCTGTTATAACACATCACGCGCGAAAGCCTGTCCTCATTCTCCAGACGATCAGAGATAACTGACCGACATCTCGTTCGATAATTGAGTACTCCCTCTACCGAATCTAGTCTGCGCACGCTCGCTTTGAGATACAGTCGCGGCAAAAAAGTCAGTCCCATTACTTTTAGGACAAACCCTGTAAACAAGACATTGGCGCTTGTATGTTTGAGTGATCGCGAAAGAAATTATTTTATAAACAATACAAACTTCACAATTGGCATACGTGATTGCGAACATAGATCTGGAGTTGACCGTTTGGGATTATTTGAATGTGACTAGTACGTGAGTTTCGGCGGCTGGATGAATATTTGAATTTAATTGGTTAGGGAAATTGTCAAAGTACAATGGTATGATTAACAGGCTTAAGAAGGTTACAAATTACATGCATGTCTCCGCCGGGAACCAGAAAATATGTTACTGTCTATTGGAAAAGTGTTAATGTGGATATGCGGCAGTATTGTCATTACCAAAGTAAATAAATTGTGTACTTTAGTAACTATAATTGAGATAGGATGAACCTATAAATAATATTGTAATTTACTAATGGAAGTTATCTATTAATACATAATAAGTACTCCATCTTCTTAACTAATTCCCTTAGTAAAAAAATATACTATTTATATATTTTCGAACTTAATTATTAACCCACTATTCATTTTAAATCGACATGGGCTTTAACGTTAAATATCGGAACTGTCCAACGATTCCGGAAACTTGGTCACTAGTTTATAAAGTATTTAAAATGTATTGTGAGAGGAGACTGTGCGACGTATTTCATGATGGTATAACCGAAGACAACATTGCCATGACAAAAAAGACTGCTTTTTAGAAATGTTAATCTTTTTCAGATATTCGCGATGCTACATTATTGTGGGTTCTTTATGAGTAAATACTTATTACTTTGACAAAGTTTAGTCTTTAAACGGGAGAATAAGTATAAAAGTATTACCCGCTTCACATTAACGGACTCTCAGGAATCCTTTGTGCTCAGGATACAACCTTTCGAATATGAGAAAGCGGAGGGCGAAATGTGAACGAATCAGACATTTAATTGAAATAATTTCTCGTAATAAAATTTCATTTTCATTATGTCTTTTTATTGTAAATTAATTTTATTACTTCATTTTTTGTTTAACCTATTTAATGTAAAAAAAAATTAGGTAAAATAAAAAATTAATCTTCACAGTACTTTTTCCTTCAATTCATGCAACTAAATTCAAAATCCAAATATATGCAAACATAAATAATATAAAATGGGAGTAATATTCTGTCTATACTATAATAAAATTAACATCATGGTTATTAAGGTGTTCATACCATCTAACTCTTTCGTTCATACATGATAAGAGTATGCGATGACTAGATAATTATATTATGAAGCTTCTCAGATCTGTACATATGCTATGTACATAAACCACGAAACCAATGAAACCGATTCATAAATGAAACAAAAATCATTTCATACAAGCAATGCAGTTTACATATTACCAAAATTTCAATAAAAGCAGTTTCATTGTGTGCATGTATTATACTATCACGTACATTTTTCGTTCAGTGTATGATAAACGTAAATTAAAACCTTTAAAGTTCTGAAACAAATTACATTTATGTAGGTTTAGATGTATATTAAGGTTCCTCCCTGTTTAACCTCTTTAAACTATTAGGCATGGCAAATATTGTCTGTGGAATATTACTGCCCTCAAGGAAACCACACAAAAAGTTGGTCCAAAGCAGACGAACCCGGAATCGAACCTCCAGGCCATGCCGCTCGGTAGATTGCTCCCTTTCCGTATAAATTAAGTACAACCTTTTATCGACTTTTTAAAAAAGCAGAAACGGGAGAGTTCACTATGCCATTATATCGAAGTGGTAACACAGGCTTGCTCCTGTTACCGTAAAATACTAGTGGAATTTCCTTGTTCTATTCCTAGTATGCAGTCGTTCTTTTTGTTTGTAATTTGTGTTGTGTTTAAGATTATAATAAAAGTCATTAGACGAATTAAAAACGAAGGTGGTCAAGTTATTTCTTCAAATCCTCATAATACAGTCCACTAACCTTCACCTGGTATCAACAAGTTTGACCCTTCGACGCGGGTTTTTTGAAGATATTACTATTAGAAAACTTTTCGAAAACAATCTCATGGGCTCACTCTTATTTGAGCACTTTAAGTATAAAATCGCCAATAATTTGTATAGAAACGTTTATACAGAAAAATAGAAATGCTGATATTGATGTTAACGAGTACGCTACGATAGAGATTGCGTTAGTTAAAGCTTTCGAGAAGTATTCACTTGTACAAGATAAAATAAATAACATTGATGAAAAACAAGAGCAAGATAGAATAGAAATGGAAAACTAATACTTTACACTACACGCGACGTTAAAACATTCAGCTTCACCACAATATTCCCTCTCAAATTTAGGTTCTGTTAGTGTTAAATTTCCAAACTTAAGCATCCCGTCATTTATAGAAAATATTACGAATGGAAATAATTTATTTATTTAATGAACTCATTGAAAAAAATGGGCAATTATCAAATATCCAAATGTTTATGTATTTGAAATCAGCATCACAAAATGAACCCTTGAAATTAATCAATAAACTTCAATTAACCATTGAGAACTATGAAGTAACGTTAAAAATTGTTAATGAAAGGTACGATAGTTAATAATCACATTTAGGATTTATTTGAACTACCAGAAATTACTAAATGTACTGCAAGCAAACTCAGAAATTTGCTAATTCTTATTAAGCAACATTTAAACTCATTGGAATCTTTAAACGTTTAAACAAAAGAATATGATTTGCTATTTATTTACAATTTTTCTCAAAAATTAGATTTTCACTCATAAGGCATTTGAAATGGAAAAAAGTTCTACAAATTTACCTACTTTGTAGGAATTCTCTGCGTTCTTGGAGAAGAGATGTACACTCCATAAGAGTTTTTCTACTCACGAAGTGAGAGAAAAGGCATCTCATTTCGTAAACACATCTGGAACAACGCACAATGTATTTTTTGCAAATTAACCAACCATAACATCTACAAATATCTAAAACTTAAGGACTCTCACGAAATCAAAACGACAATTTATTCAATAAACTTTCTTTTTAATTACCTAGGAACTAAACATACCGTGGAAATTTCTAAATATCGTGGATGTTCTATTTGCATAAGAAAGCATCAAACTCTTTTACACTTTGAATTTACTCGTTCAAATAATAGGGAACGTGTATTTCAATCCTCTCGCTGTAAATCAACTGATCATGATTCAAGTGAATCAGAAACTAAAATTAATTCACCTGTACCAAAGAGTAGAGAAAATACAGAGAATTGATTTTCTGTAACGGCCACCCACTCTAGTTTGTCCTATGGACTGATAAGTTTTATTGGTAACGGCTTAGGTTAAATTAATAGTTGCAAATGTAACTGTGTTTGCAAAGGCCCTTTTAGCCAAACGTCTTTTATTTCTGAAAACTTATTCAAAAAATTGATATAATACAATCACTTAATTTACCGGAATTTCAAACGATACTACAGAAAAAATGGTAGATATAACCTTTTATCCTCATTTTAATGTGGAAATAAATTCAGTATCCCTTATGTCATTTCGAGGAACATTACTTATGAATTACCGCAGTTTACAATTAATAAATTTAATTTAAATATACCCGCAAATTTGATTTTGACAGACTTGCCATTTCACATCTCCTCGAGAGTATATTTAATATTAGGATCAGATACTTACTCTAATATTAACTCCTGATTTGTTAAAATTAGGTACTAATTCACCAACCCTATAAAATTGACACTTAGCATAGATAATTGCCAAACCGGTAACCACAAGAGGTATTGTGTCAAATTTGAACGTATCAGTGTTAACTTATGAGCTAAGCACCTGACTTCGAAATTTTTGTGCTAGAAGAAATCCCTAATAATGAAATTCTATCTATGGACGATAAAAAACGGAAAGAAGTTTTCGGTTCTACAACAAAGCGCCTGGAAAATGGATCATTTCAAGTTAACTTACCCTTACTAAAAGAGCACTTAAAATTAGGTGACTCCTTTACAACAACAAGTAAATGCTTTAAGTTACTAGAATGGCGATTGGAGAGATAAAAATCTTTGTATTCTCAGTACAATACGTTTAATCGAAGAATATATTGTTTTAGGTCACGCTAAAATAGTTCTCCTTGAATTAAAAACCCCCAAGTTAGGGAACAAATATTTTTTGCCCCATTACTGCATTATAGGCGAAGAAAACATTTCGACAAAATTGAGAGTAGTGTTTGACGCTTGAATGAAAACCCACTCAAGCTATTCCTTAAACGACATTATGTTTAAAGGTTATATCGTTCAACCCGAACTATTCGATATTCTCTGCAGATTTAGAATGTTCAAGTTCGTATTAATATCAGATATTCAAAGAATGTACCGCAAAATAAAGGTAAACCCCTCACAGTTGTTTTTGCAAAATATTATTTGAAGAACTAATTCCAAGAAGCCTCTTCAGTGTATTGAATTGCAAACAGTCACCTATGGCACTAATTCTGCGCCATACTTCCCGACCAGATGCCTTGCACAATTAGTTAAATCAGCAAATCAAGAACATTATTTACCAACTAAAGCAATACTTATCCACTATTACATGTTTGATTCTGGTACAACGCAAGGTTTAAATACTATTCCGGAACAACAAGAAGTAATGCAACTGAACTAAAATAAATTTATTGAAAGCAATGCGTTAGCATTTTTCAACCCCTTTCTGGACTCACATGGAATACTACGGGTTTGTGGACATCTTTGTAATTCAGAAATACCTCATGATCAAAAATTCCCCATGTTACTTCCATTAAAGTCTTACATTGTTCGGTTATTACTAAGAAAAGAACAACTAAAATTTTGTCATTTTGGGGCCACAATTATTATATTGAGATTTTGGCCAATTAACGGGCTACGTGAAATTAAGCGAATAATAAAGAATTGTGTCACTTGTCACAGATTCAAAACTCAAATCTTCGAACAAATAATGGGTAATTTGCCACAGGATAGACTTTTCATAGCTAGACTCTTTTTAAGGGTGAGTCCCTTGTTGATAAGGTCCTCCATCCAAGTTACGCTGTGTTCTAATGCAAAAATACTACATAGCCATTTTTATATACATGGTCACGAAATGCATTCACGTCGAGTTGATCTCCTGCTTGTCAACTGATGCATTTTACTAACTTTAAAGATATTTATATCGCGACGAGGTAATCCTTGTATAATTTATAGTGACAATGTTACCAACTTCGTTGGAGCTAGCAATCACTTAAAGGAGTTGAATTAATTTTTTAAATCTAAACAAACCTCAGAAACAATTGGAAATTTCCTAGCAAATAATGAAATACAGTGGAAGTTCTCGAAGCCACCAATGAGGAAATTTGAGAAGTCGCCATCATAAGCGCCAAATTTCACATAAGGTATGTAGTCGGAAACGCCCGTCTCACTTCTGAACAATTGAGTACTGTTCGCGCCCAGATAAAAGCAATTTTGAATTCGCGCCCTCTTTGTGGTTTGTCGAACGGCCCACTAAATTTAAATTGTCTTACCTCAGCACACTTATTGATAGGTAGTAGTTTAACGGGTTATACTGAAAAATATTTCTGTGATATAAACGAAAATCGTTTATAATTTTGGCAACAACCTACAAAGCTTCAGCAAACTTTTGGAAACGCTGGTGTATTGAATATTGGAACTGCTTATAAAACCGCCGAAATGGCGCAAATTCGCAAAAAATTTAACGACTGGAGATATCGTTCTTCTGGAGGAAGACAATACAGCACCACTTAACTGGCCTCAAGTTGAAATAGTACAACTATTCCCTAACTCAGCTCAAAAGATAAGGGTAATTAAACTAAAAACAGTCAAAGGTGTGTTTATGCGACCAGTAACTAAGGTTTGTCCTATCCCATAACCAGAATTACTTCAACGATGCTGAGATTTTGAAACCTTACGTGGCCTCTAACATTCGGTAGCGAGTAAAGGTATATTGCTGCCTTTCCATATCAATTAAGTACAACCTTTGTATTGATTTTGTATAAAAGCAAAAGCGGGAGAGCTCAATGCGCCATTATAATAAAGTGATAATGCACGCTTGCTCTTGTTACCCTAAAAAACCAGTGGAATTTGCTAGTTCTAGTCCTAGTTTGCAGTCGTTTTTTTTGTTTGTAATTTGTGCTTATACTAAAAGTCATTAACGTAATAAAAACGAAGGTGATCAAGTTACTTCTTCAAACCCTCATCGTACAGTCCACTAGCCTCCAACTGGCATTAACACAGAGTTTTGATGTTTATACACATTATGGGCTCGTTTCAGCGATTTTAACTCAACCCTTTCGTTGAAAATCTGCCAACAAAGAATTAACATTTATTGGATTTGTTTTTGAACGCAAGTTTATGTGGTTTGGGATGTTGATGAAGGTGGTATTTAATGGAAACCCAAGCGAATGAAAACACTAACCATTAACCGTAGTGGTTACTGGTTATCCCGGTTATCTGACACACGTCAAAATCATTATATCTCTAATTATTACCCCCATTTGTTTAATATTATTTAATCCCTTACTATTGTTTTTATCTGTCGCAAATAAGAATATTTAATAATATTCAGCTCAATTATGTTGTAACACGGAAGTGTGTGGATTCGTGGTATATTGAGAGATTTTATTTTTTTAAGGTTTTAAATCTAAAAAATAAATAAGAGCTGAGTTTTCTTCCTCTGGAGTAAAACTAATATTACAAGCCAAAAAATCGAGCATCTATTATGTAAAGTTTAAGTTTGAATAAATCTCAAAAAGTTCCATCCATGCTTTCTCGCGGCTTACCGCATATCTATGATAACAGTTGTGAGTTTATCAGTTAAGGGAGGCTTTATCCTTTAAATCCATGATACTTAACTTGTAACGCAGGAAAAGATATAATGTAGTTTTTACTCCAATTTATCACGTAAACCTCTTGAGAAGGGTAAGAAACTAAATCGTTCTTCACTTTGTCACTCACATAGTGAACCGAACAATTTTATACGTCTATGAAATCCGTCCTTAATCAGTTTCGAAAGTTAAGAAGAAAAGAAAATTAGAAGGGAAAGATGGAAAAAGGAACAGAAATTGTTTAATATAAAGAAGATGGGCAATAATTTACTACAGATGGAAACTGGAAAAGGACAGAAGTGTACGGAAAGAGCTGGAAAGTTTAACTAAAGACATTGATAAGCAGAAAAGAAGAGTAAGAATGAAAAACGTTAAATTCACACAGGAATACAACAAAATAAGGAAAGAAGGGGAGAAAAACAAACTCTTTGAATGATGAAACGGCAAACAGTAAAACCGAATTAGTTTTAATACCAAGATTTAGACTGGGAAATGAAAATAGAACGGCAAGGTACTGGGAAGAAGAAGAGAAGAAAATATGCAGGATGTATAAATTGGAACCAGAAACCCTTGAAAACATTTCTGAGAGATGTGGAATAATTGTAAATGGTGCAAAAAAATGGGAAATTCAAATGGAAGGAAAGGATAGTCTAAAGAGGATAACAGAAATATTGTGGAGGAGGAAAACAGCAGAAAAGCGATAAAAATAAAAATATTTAAGTATGGACATGTCATATTTTGAGTGTATGATTTAACTATCAGTATACATGCATGGATACACAATGGTCACACCAGCTGTATATATTACTGAACGTTTTCAATGAAAGTGGGTGCGTTTTTTGCCATTTGTTCATTTTTGAAAACAGCCCTGTTTTTAAGTATTTATAACTGCGTTTTCAATTCATAGTATTATGGTATCTTTTACGAATCCTGTTCTACAAAATTGAAATTGAAGTTGAAAATTTAAGGCTTACTTTACAAAACGAACACTAACTAATTCTTTGTGAGTGAAATACATGATAAGAATACTTTCCTTCAAAACATGCATTCGGATATCGATGAGAAACATGAACTGAAAGCAGATTTAAATAAAAAAAAGGAAATGTAGAGGAGTCTCTCTTCGCCCAACCAATTTGATATTGAGTTTTTACGTATTATTTTCGTATTTTATTTCAGGTGAGATCTAAAACGCTACCAGACGTACCACGCATATTTTATCGCATGGATGAATTCAAATATATTTATATATTTCTAGAATCCTTCAAAAATTAAAATGCAAAAGAACTTCAAGGAAAGTTTTGCTACGTCGAAATATTGTTTCCAAATTCTTTTACAACATGACTATTATTTTTTCGAGTTGTTTATTATTCACGTTATATTATATATCCTACGTTTATTACCCGTTTCTAATTTAAGAAACGGTAAAATTCTTGGAATAAATTTTACACTTTTGCACACATAAATATTATTTGAAGGTCGGTTGGGTTTATTATAATTTTTCATGAAATAGTACCTACCACAGTAAGAAGCTCGGTTGGTAGTTAATTTTAAGAAGCTTTGTCTCTAGTTTGAAACGATAAATAGGTATCTACTAAATAAGAACTCATATACTTCAATGTAATACCGTTTTGTAAGAATGATAAATTTGTATTTCTAAAGAGCGAAATATACTTACAAATGATACAATCTAAAACTTTGATTAAGAATGTTAAGTAAATTATAAAGTCTTTCGATTGACAAACGGCTAGCAAGACCATTGACAACATCGCGGTTTGACAACAAATAGGATCCTGCTTGAATCAAGGAGATAATAGAATACAGTTGGTAAGCCTCTTGCAGCTCTGTAAGTGGCGTTGTGACATGAGGTGGATGGTTGGATCCCCCCTATCACTGTTTCACTTTTAATGACGTACAGGCGTATAAACACAGTGAAATTAAATTTGGCAAATCTACGATTTGATAGAAGTATACTGTTCCATACAAAAAAACTAGATATAGAAGCAGTAATTTAAGGCGAATAAGTATAAAAGACATCATCGCTAATAAAGAATACAACAGGCGTTCATACATTACGCGATAAGCTACTACGCACCAATTTCGATATTTTAAATTGTCATACAATGGCCGTGTTCATTACTGAGATTTTTTACTCAAGGTCATGTGCTCGCGCATGCGCAATAACTTTTTCATGCGTACTCCATGCTCAAAATGAATAAATTATATGTTTTAGCATCAATAATAATAATATTTATTAATTTTGAGCATGCGCGAGCACATAACTTTGAGTGGAAAATCTTAGTAAAGGACATGTCCATTAAAATGCGTAAAACATGTCTCCTTACCCATGCGGCAAATCGGTGCGCACCGCCTTACTACTCAGCATACGACCGAGCACAACTTGGTGGCGCCACACATTAAGCAAGCCGTACAGTTAATACTTCTAGGGCTAGCTTCTCGCTTGTAAATAATAGGGGACGAAATTCTGTAAAATATATCTTAATTTTTGTAGTAAATTAGAATCATAGTTTATGAAATTGAATTTTACTTATTCCTTACATTGAATATAAAATAATTGAATGTAAAATAACATTACATATCAAGTGTGTATAACTGCCACATGTATAGGTGTGCTCCCTAGTGCTTCGCACATTTAGGATGTAAACGACACACTATCTTGTCATGACGTCTATATTTATACAAAGTGTTTCTGAAATAAGTGGAGTAAAACATAAAAATTAAGTAAATTTTTGGTGGCCCGAAGGTCCACCGTTTTCGAGAGAAAAAAAATTCGTACTTATTTGAAGGGCCAGTCCGGGCCTAATAGGATCACGCAGGAAAGTACGACTTTGCAACGCCGCATTCAACCAGGTACTACATGGCAGAATTTGTGTTGTATTTCTTATTTATTTTAATAGTCGTCTATTGTTTGTTATTTGCTAGATTAGATTAAGTGTGATTGACAATGTTTATGTTTGCAGTCAGCCTAGAGTAGTTGTTTGCTTTTTTAACGTTGTACGCTTGTATTACGTATATATGTACACAATTGCAGTAATTGAAAGTAGGTCACAGTTCAGTGAAGCATTTGAATGCATTGAATAATGTGTGAGTTTCTAGACGAACATCTTGCTAGACGCGGGATTAGACATATAGGTCCTAGAACTTTGCCGGCGCGTAGTCCTGATCTAAATCAGTTTGATTTTATTTATATGGAATTATATGAAGCAACGCGTGTATCAAACGCCAGTGTAGAACACTACTAATCTAGAAATCCTTGATAATTAATTGCAGACATTTGATGTATCTGATTTTATTTGAAATACATATTTAAATGCTGATTATGGTTAAAAATACCGGTAGCATTCCATTCGGTGACTGAAACCCATCGGTCCAATTAATGAACTATGTAAGTAAATGATGAATTGAAGCTACAAATTTGAACAGCTTTAACAAAAGTTTTGCAATAGATGCATTATGGACTTTTTTGTCGCTTGAATGTTTCAGGACACTCATAACAACCGCGTTTATTAGATTGGGCGTTTCTATTGCCTTCGTAACAACCGCCTTCTTGTGCCAAATCAGATCGTGTGGGTTTGGCTACGCAAAAGAGTTCAAACTTGCTGAAATAATAGTTGGAGCTTAATACTCTTCATTCTCAATACCGCTTGCTATTCCAGTACAAAATTTATACTTGAATTTAACTACAGCAAAAGTACCTACGGTGATGGGATGATCTTCGTGCCCTGAAAATTTTGGTTTGTTTCAGATTTGGATTCTCACAATACTTCAGACTGTGGCAAAGTCTTTATAGCTTCTGCTATTTTAAATTTACTTTTTCTGACTTATTTTATCCTCCCTTTATTTGACGTTCTTCCGTTATCTGAGTTTCTTCCGTTATTCCAGTTTCCTCTGCTTAGGATTTACCCTTCCTTAAGGATTCTATTGTTCATTCTTTCTTCTTGTGGTACGTTCTGGACCTTTATATCATTTGCATATTCTTTCCATTTCTTGGAAGTAATATGAAACGACATAAGAGGCGCTGACTTCCTTTCAATTCATTTTCTTTCAATTTTTGAACAAGCATACTTGTTCCTCATATTTCTGTACATCACAATTTTTCCACTTTCTCGTTTCATTCTCTCCGATATACGGATCAATATCAATAATATCCATCAATATCTCAGAACACACACCATAAGATTTGTTTTGATTTAAAACTGCCTCCAAAGCCGTTTCCATCTTGTCCTATTTGCCAAATGACTCGTCAATATCTGGATTTCCTTTTCATGTGAAAATGTTTGGTCATTGTTACAGTAAATGCCTTCATATAGAATGCCATTTACTTATTCTGAAAGTTGCATCAATTCCTTCGATAGGACAATTTTAATCGGCAAGTCTACCACTCCTGAATTGCTGTATTTTCTACAAAAACGACCTGATCAACATTAGCTGCATTGTGAACAATTATTTCTTCATCACTGTCTTTCTTATGTGATTTCCGTACATTGAATAGTGGACTCTACGATTTCTGTAGTTATAGCGGAGGATTTAAACTCCAATAATAAGCCTACACTCTATATGATATTCCATTACTCTTAACGCAGTCTGGCATTCGGTAACGTGTATAATTACTTATTTATTCGAACCCTTTTTCAATTCTTCACTTCTTTTCTAATTACCCTGGGTGTAATCTACGGCATCTGCATTAAATTGAAAAATGCGGCACAATCTGAATCCATGTTTTATAATACTCAGTTGCACAGCTTCCTCATAAGCCTGTTTGAACATTATAACAAATGTGTTTTTAATTACAGACCTCTTTCTTTTCTTTTCTGCCTATGCTGCTGAACCGCCTTTTGCAATGTACTGTCGCGGACTTAAAAACTGACACATCAGACGACTCAACTATGTGGGATGCATTCGGCAGGAGGCAATACAGTATAATCAGGTTCTAAATGCTTAGGTTGTAGAAATCCATTCATTTATGGAACTTGTAACTATCTAGCAGCAGTAAACCTGGAAACTTTATTTGACGCTCCACAAGTTTCAGGAAATTGAAGAATGTTGTGCTGGTCATTCATTCACTATCAAATCGGCTAATGCCCTAGTTATCTGGAGATTTGCTTGAAATACATTAATATGAAAGCACAATCATAGAAGGTACCAATTCATCAAATGCAGAGACAAAGGATAAATACACATTTATTCTCCGGGTCTCTTGCAGATTCTCTAAGATTTCTACAATTTCTTAGACCCAAATATTCACCAACTTTTTGGAAAGTTTGTAAATCCGTTTCATTTGCATTGAACAATTAAATACGGTCTTGTAAAATAATCGTTTAATTCTTGGAATCAAGAGCGAATATATTGTTCTGTGAATGATTGTCTGCCACTGCTGGTAATCTACAAACGGAGTCTTACGATTTATTGCCTTCAACCTTCAACACATGCTACACACAGTCCTAGGTCGTCTGGATGAATGAGAAAATCTATTAAATCCGATGCTATTCTCTAATTTTTTAACTGAGTTTCCTCAGCAGTAGTTAAAATTGTGTCAGATTCCATTTTTTTTTAATTAAAGGTACTTTAACTATAACTTTATTAAGTAGGGGGCTTTTTGATTTTCCACGTTCTACCAGCTGCGCATTTTCTCCTAATTTCTTCCACTGAATTTTGTAGCTAAATCTATTATATTTTTTAATACTTTTTTCATGTTATGTCTGTAATATATAAGAAATTAAAACATGATAACAACCATTTTTCTAAAGAGTGGACGCAAAATAACCAATCGTTCATTTATTGGAACATAGTTTTTTTCGGACACTGCATGCTGAAAACTTTGATTAACAGTTTAATGCTGTGAATATAGGATTCAAAATACTGCAAGCCTAGTAAATGAATTGTTCCATTCTTTCAGTGGGATTTACACTTGATCCAGTAAATAAACAGAATTTTCTACGTCGATTCTTCATATATTCAAATTATTGTCGTTGTTAGAAGATATTTTTACTTACATGACGTCTTAAAAATTTGCTGTCTAAAACTGACTACTCCAAATCCATACGAATACAAAACGTGTTGCAATGTTTAGTAGGTATTTGGAACTAAACCAGAAACCGCTTTAGTCAATAACAGAAGAGACTCTTGAGACTGCATATTAATCTTAAATGTGTGAAACAGTTATATTTCATTCATAAGAATAGCAAATAAGTTCAGGGTTGTTAATTTACTAGTACCATTCATTTATTGCTAAGTACCTGTAAATACGGCTAAGATTAATCTTACTCGCCTATTATTACAAACGAATACGGGTTGCAATGCTACGCTTTATAGTATGGAACAAAAAAATTCTTAAACTGAATAAGAAAGTGGTAATTTGCAGAGTAAACTACAGTTCACTGCAAGATAATATCGGTCAGATAACTAAATTGTGGGTTTAAATCATCATTAACTATCCGCTAACATGTGTTACTTTTGTGTAAAAATTAAGTACCAAGAAGAAAAAGGTCTGCATTAGAAAATACTACAAATGACGCAGTAAACGCCATCTGTAGCACGATGCGACATTTTAGGATTACGTATGCACCAACAAGGTCCACTTGTGTGGGTATCTACTTGCTGAAAACGAATCCCGGCGTAGCCAACCTCAACGTGATAGGCACGTTAGCTTAATCGAATAAAATAATTCGAAGTGGTCTGTATTCTGTCGAAACTGTCAGACGAGGATCGCGATTTCGATCTTTTTGGATCTCACCAGCGCGTCGCAGGCAGCTCCGACAGAACACAGACCAACTTTTACCTGCTGTCTTAACAGTGAGTTTTAGAAAATACTACAAATGGCGCAGTAAACGCCATCTGTAGCACGATGCTACATTTTAGGATTACGTATGCTCCAACAGCAGTTAGGACAGCAGGTAAAATTTGGTCTATGTTCTGTCGGAGCTGCCTGCGACGTGCTGATGAGATCCAAAAAGATCGAAATCGCGATCCTCGTCTGACAGTTTCGACAGAATACAGACCACTTCGAATTATTTTAGGTCTGTATTAATTTGCAAAAATATATAACGTTAAAAGAGCAATAAAGTAATTAGAACCATTCCCATCAGCAAATTAAATCAGCATTTGGGGTATTTATATTGGAGAAATAATAAAAGAAACAAAATTGAATGTACCTTTGTCACATTATCAGAGTTATCCTTGCAGAAATAACATAGCTTAGTTTTACAAATCAGAAACCTAATCCTAAATGCAAAAAAATACAACGTGTAATTATACAACACGCTACTAAAGTGAAACTTCTTCAAACACACAAACATACTGGGATAGGGGTTAAGGAATTGGTTTAATGGTATTATTTGTACACTATGAATTTAAATTTTACACTATACGTGCCGGAGTTGCCTGTAACGAACGTTGCATTGAAGCGCGCTCACGGTTCAAGCGATCCCCGCTACGAACTCGACTAGGCGGCCGAGTAGAGGGGGACATCCGTTGCATGATTTCGTTACATAGCAACTCGCATGAAACGAACTTACCCGACCGTGCGTAAAGAAGTTTCACTTCAAAAATCATTTTCTATTAAATTTTTTTATTGAAATACTTTCGTTTTGCTGGGTTCACAAATACTGTATTTGAAATTCGTGATTTATACTGTGAAGGGCAGTATTGTATAATCGCAGATAAAAGTAAGTGTAAAAGTAAGTGTAAGTTCTGGTGTAAATTAGTTTTTAAATATCATACTGCTCCAAACGGAAGTACTACTTACTTGCAACTGAAAGTGATAATCTAATTGTTACCAACTATTCAAAAACCCGTAAAGTATTTGTTTTAGGCTACATGCACAATTCGTTTTCTTAGTATCTACCCGAATGTTAAAATAGGATATTTTCCAAAATGTCGTACTAAGCCGGTTCTAGTTAAAGCCAATTCAGTCTGAAGATCAGTTCAATACTTCTTGTAACAGCCAACAAGCAGTCAACTGCGATAAGCAGTGCAGTTTGCAACAAATAGATCAGTTCAGAACAGTAGTATGATAAACAAACAAATGTTTTATAAACAACCTTGTGCAGTGAGAAGTGCGATACATTAATACAATTTACCCATTTTTCATTTTAACTACGCCCTCGTATTCCCTATAAATGCAAAACCTATAATTTAAATGCCTAAACTAAACATGATATGTAAAAGATACTGGAACTGCTATGCGAAACGCTGATACCATACGTCAAAACATTTGCACAGTACTGTATTCAGTTTACTTCATTATTTGTTTATTGGTACTTCAGCTTCACACAAATTAAAAACGGTCTTTCTGCTTAAACGTTTGCTAGACTTCAAATGAGATACCACAGATTGGTTTTATCGATTTGCGCTGTTAGGAAACGCTGCAGTAGAAGATTTGTTTTTCCCAGAGCACACAAACATCTGAATGTATTTTTTAAGGTTGTATTTCCGTTGCACTTTTTGTTTCAAATTCGATTAAAAGAAGTTAAAGTCATGTAGCAAACAAACAATTGAAAACAATCTATTTAATAAATCAACCCAAAGACTGAATTTGACAATCATAAGAAAATGGATATAAATATTTTGCTAAAGGAGTATTTTTTAAAAATATTATTTATGAATATTGTACATATTAAATAATTTTAAAACAATTACTGATTTTAAAAAAGCCATCGACAGGTGGAAATTACGAATTTTTACTTCACAAAACTTCTTGATAACAGCTGTTAACAATAAGTAATTAGTCAGTACTCTAACTATCCAAAACTACTGCCTAGTCCTATTATACCAACTTCTCGGTTAACATAAATTACCACTAGCCGAATAATATTAGATCAATAGCGTTATCCTTTCTCGCTGTGAAATTTATTAAATTGTACTTAACAGTCATATGCTGTTTTGTCATTTATTAATTCTCCTCATTTACTTAAAAATGACCCATACGTGATAGTTTCGCTTATTGCGTTTTTCTAAGAATGGTGTACACCCGAAAGTGGTTGAGCTGATTACAAACAGCCGGTAAAGACGTATATATGTCGCCTGACGTATTCGTTTCGTTTTATCATATGAGTTAATACT
The DNA here is from genome assembly GCF_000699045.2 of Agrilus planipennis. Taxonomy (NCBI): domain Eukaryota; kingdom Metazoa; phylum Arthropoda; class Insecta; order Coleoptera; family Buprestidae; genus Agrilus; species Agrilus planipennis. Next base: position 78,672 of record NW_020442441.1, read on the forward strand.
AGTTCGTAGTTGTAAAGACCTTAAATAGTAAAAATTAAACAAAATCCCTAGAGCAGTCATAGTCCTAATACTGATTATACAATTTATCAAACAAAAGTAAATAAGAATGAGTAAGTTACTGCTTAAAAAAAATACACTGCGATTTATTCGTACGGAAATATATACTAGTAAATTAAATACGGCTTAATGTTTTACCTCAAGGATTCACCACATATCATTAGCTAGTCAACCTGTCTATCAGTACCGACTACAACATTGGAAAGCTTCCTTAAATTAATTATATGGTAAAAAGCTTACGAAGATTCATTTCGACAAGATAAAATCCCCCAGTGATGATCAATCAAAAACAATTCCTAAGCGAACCTCAAACACAGGTATCCTCAATGAGCTTAAAAATGAAAGGGAAGTTGGCTGGTCCTCCTCTAATGTTTGTTGGTGAGCGCTGCCTTTAAAACATCATTTCACAATGCACTTTGTCAAAGTGAGTTTCAGTGGATTCATATAATTTTGCCCAGTCATTTTGTCAATAATCCAAAGAGTCCAAGCTCCTTTTTGTATTTGAACCTTGTTGTACGTAAGTAGTTTATGGTGCGGTGTTATATTTACAAAGGTGTTAACGTCAATATTTTACAATTTTAATGGCCTGTCTCTTGCTATACATTTTTGTTATTCATACTGACCAGTTGACTTGACCTTCAGGATTGAAATTGCAATTTTTCAGATTCGCAGGGTTTAAAAGACATGGCGGTAGCAAGTATCCACTTTTGCTCGATACTGTGGGATTTTTTTAATCGAATGCAAAATAAGGATCAATGTATATAAAAGTTTAATTAATAATAAAATATGTACACGAAATTATAAAAAGAAAGTACTTCTACTCCGACTTCTTAACCGACTCTCAAATTCCTTACCGGAAAGGACCCTTTTCTGCTACGTTTCATTTCTTTCTCACTTAACTCCTATGACTATGCTAACTATTCCTTAATGTATTTTATGAAATTACTATACCTACTATTCTTAAAATATTCCCGATGCTACAATACTATCAGATCTGAAGTAAAAAAAAATACAAGTGTTTGTTCAGTCTCAGGAAGTTCGCAAAATTAACAAAGCGAGACATGTTTAAAATGCGGAAAAAAACTGGGAAAGTTTTACATTATACTACATGCAGACATCAGATTTGAAAAGAAATCGTCATCAAATCGACGAAAAAGCTTCTCATAGAGGTAATATAATAACAACCAGTACAATTCATCCAAATGCGATTATACCATTGTCTACGATGCAAACGGCTGTATTTTTAACAATGCCGTAACCCAATGATTTCGTCGAAAAATATTTAGTCACAGGCACTTTCATATCCTATTTATGACCGCATATTCACATCTAAGAAAGCCTAAAGTCAAACATTGGTGATCTACGATTAAACGATAATATCCTGTGTATCAAAGATAGGTCTCAGGCACATGTGTACCCCTTTGATTATACATTAGCTAATTCGAAAAACTCAAATTTTAAGAGGACACAGCTGCATAAATTTTAATATACCTACACGAAACCATACATATTTAGAACATTACTAATTATAATAATGTGTTAGTGGGGTCCAATGGGGAAGTGATGCGCAATATATGACCCCCCCAACCGGGTCACATAGCCTCTCCTTCCCAACTCCACTCTCACCTCCACGCGGTGGACCCTGGGCCTGAGCAGCTTAGATGAAGATTGGGTTCTAACCCCAGTGGGATTCTGAGTCAGGTGCTGACGAGAGACGGGGGGCTCATAAGACTAGTCTATTGAGCTGGTTGATGAATGTGCAGGTCATCAACTCAAGTGCGGCGGCGGAAGAGACTAGCAAGTCCAACGGTGGCGCACACAACTCCTAGATAGATGGAGTTACTGCAAGGCAGTGTCTGACTCATAGTGAGCGACTGCAAACAGCGTCTGTTCTCCATGTCAGGAGCGGCTGAATGAAAACTCTGAGACTCACAATCCCAGTTTTATCTTGGATATGGCCTATACCATATCCTCCACCCTAATTTCAAACAACATTGCATGATGGAAAATTCTTCAAGTGAAAATACTCCAGGAGGAACCTCAAAAGGGAAATCCTCCGTCGCCATGGGCGGCGCAACCAGGCCTAAGGATTCTGGAGAGCCTGGACCAACATGCTCAGAAAGAGAACGTGATTCCCGAAGAAAANAAGGAAGGTAATTCGAAAAATCCTCGGACCAAACTATGAAGATGGTAAATGGAAACTCAAAAGTAACAGGGAACTATACGAGAAAACAGAAAGAATAACGGACACAATGAGGAAGAGGAGAATAACATTCTATGGACACTTGAGCAGAATGAATGATGATAGACTAACAAAACAACTATTTGATTATTTTGATAAAAACCCAAAAACGTATATGCCATGGTTCAAGGGGGTCAAGTCTGACCTGGAGGAAATGGGGATAACAAGGATGGATGTGGACAACAGAGAGGTATTCAGATCAAAGGTTAAAAACTTTGTTGGTTTTCAAGCTAAGCTAAAGAAGAAGACAGGAGGTGTATGGACAGAAGAAAGACGAAAGCAACAAAGCGAAAGGATGAAGGACTACTGGAGGATAAGAGCAAGAGAGAAAAGAAAATCATGAATAGTTGTTTTCCGTGGTCCCTAGATGGCCGGATTCGAAAGAAGAAGAAGAAGAATGTGTTAGTATAAAGCAGGCTTGAGATGAAAAGTGAAAGGATGTGATAGTATCATCTCTTTTCTGCCCCAATTATTGTGTTTGTAGCTTCAAAATTATTTCTAAAACTATTTTCTACCAATGAAGCACATTTCTCACATTTCAGGTTTCAGGATTAGAACACTAACACCGACATCTTTATGAATACGATTTGAACAACCTGCGACAGCGCAAAGCATTCTGTACTTTACCTCAACGCACTACGGACGTTTATTTAGTTTTAATGTTAAATATTCCATAAACACATTCAGCCAATTTACTTATAGCATGTTTACATATCAATATATTAATCACTGTATTCACATTTTGAACAATCATCAAACAAATATCTTATCTTGATCCGAGATTCTAAAACTTATTGATCTGAAACTTAATGAACTCTAGGATGTATTTAAATTGTTTCATTGCAGAAATGCAATATTGAGCAGTTTCAGGAAGCAATTCACTGCTAGAAAAAAGGCCAAAAAGGAAATAGGGAGTACCATATGAGTTAAATAAAAATTAGCGGATAATTACCATTCCACATAGATTTACTCATTACTGGTATAAATTTAATCGATCAAAGGGAGATTATATTACATCCAATCAGCAAAGAGCCCAGCACATTTTGGGAAATACGACGTGAAATAAGAAAATTCGTACAAGCAGGTAGACTTTAGCCTTTCATCATTTACATAAGTAATAAAATAATATAAGTCTAGTTAGTGCAATTTAAAAATTGTTGGGGATATTATGATTTGTTCGAATGATTTCAAGAGATTGGTTGGCTTGGAATAGTTTTTAGAGGAGCAGAAAATATTATCAAATAGACTTGGTTGAAAAAATATATTCTACACGTGCCCTAAATTATGCATTATCGCTTTTGCGACATAAAAAGAAAAGATGCCGCCAGAGAAAATGTTAATTCCTATGGCCGATGAAATTTCTATTTGACCTGTTCAAATATTCCCCTTTTTTTCCACCTTGTATTTTCTTCAGCAAATTTCTATTTCACCCTAATCCGTTTGAAATTGGTTTTATGCGTAGAGATCAGGGCAAAAAGTTACGTTGGGAAAAGGAATTATCCAAAAGATACATTGCTTTTTTTTATCATTTATTACTGGGCCGCGCTAGAACTGGCGATTCATTACCGAATTAAATTGCATATCGCTTCTCTGAGATAATGCTGTAGTTAACTGAAACCGACCAGTTGTTCACCACAAAACAAGGCTAAATATAAAATTATGATGCTAATTTAACAACGGTGCAAAACATGATCTAATGTTCCTGTAGAATTTAAAGGTTATCAAAAAGACGCTGTTTAGTCGAGATACATCAGAATACTTTTTCTGGTAAACAGAATGACAAAAAGCGTTAAATACAAGTATTACAGGATTTAAAGGAACATTCAACCATGACCTTGGAATTACTAATTGAGTTTAGAATTTAATTAATTAATTTTGAGGACAAATCTTTTTCAATAAAAACCTCTATTTGTTGTACCGGAAATAGAAGCCAGGAAAAATATTATAACCCATGACACATCATTGTATCTTTAAGGATTATGGGAAACAAAAGAAAAGTGCGGTACCTTCTCATAACCTAGGATAATCTGCATTATTTTAGATTTACCTTGCTTCTTCCACGAGTCGACGATAACACAACTAATGGTGACTCATTTCCATCAACTTCTAAAATATGGAACCTATAAAATTCAGGCATAATTATCCCACACATGTGGCACGAAATGTCTGAGGCACGCTAAGGACAAAGCTACAAAATTAATTTAAGTTGAATAGTAAACATTCTAGGTTTGCAATCCACTGACTTAAATTGCAAACGTGTTTTCTGAAAGTTAGAAAAATATCTCACTGATCCTAGGCATGAATATTGACCTAAAAATTGAGATTACCATTAGCTTTCTTTGATCCTTGCAACATTTATTTGAAATATTTTCCATTACACTTCTCCTCTGCAGGGTATTTGAAAAACTAGGTCTTGAGTAAATGAAAGAAGCACAGTATTTTAAAACAGTTATAGTAAAAAGAGATACTAATGGCAGTGGTGTTACATAGTTTTCAATAGAAAGAAATTCAGGTAACTATAAATTAGATGAAAATAGCACATTTTAGATAGGTTCAGAAAATTAATCATATTGATCGAATAAAGAGGGGGTAAAAGAAGAGAAACCGAAATGAAGGCAATATATCATTTTTCCTCCTAAATCTGCTACATATTTCAGCTCTCAACATTATGTAGTAATCAATTCATACCATAAAGTTACTCTATAAGTTTTCTTGTCGATTATTCATAATTTCAGCTTATATACACTGAAACTACATTAGATTTTATGTAAATTTCTGTTATCTTACGACCCTCTTTCCAATTCTCTTTTTTTGCGATTGTTTATTATTCCATCCATGAATATATCAAGTAGCATGAAACTAATAACCTCTCTTGTATCAAACCATCTACTGCGATAAACTCCTCAAATTCCCCACTTTTGGTTCATGTATGTGATTTTCTATTTGCTTGTATATTCTTTGTCGCATCAAGAAAATTGCTAAGGGCGTTTTGATCTTCTAATATTATTCATAGTTTTTTCCTCCCTGTAATGTCGAAAACCGTGTATCTATCATAAAATTACCTTAATAATTTACTTGTGTGTCTTCCTACGAAGGTGATCAAAACAATCACAACCTCATAAAATTACCCTGATAATTTATCTGTGTGTCTTCTTCTCACAAAGGTAATCAAAACAATCAGAACCCTTAATCGTGTAATGCTGTACGATGAAACGGTTGATATACGACGGCGACGTGCGTTCAAGCCTACTGGTGCAGCCTGCAGGTACCTGCTCAAGTCCCTTCGATAAATTGTCTTGAACTTTTTTGAATTGTATATTGTTTTCGTATCATTGTATGGTCTTCAGTAAACATCTTGAAAGTGACCAGTCAACAGATCAGAAACAGATGTTAAAACTAATAAAAATAAATGTTTGAATTGGTGTATTGTTCCAAAATCTGAACATCTAAACATCTAAACCCCCAAGGCCTGGTTTGTCTGCATTTTTGCGAAACGAGATAACTACATACAATAAAATTATCGGTATTATACTATCGACACGAAAAGTTGTCCATGTTTACAAAAATATTGTATATTTTTTCTTGGAATTAACGATTAAATTAACGAATTAAACAACAATAATAGTAATAAGTTGGAGGGATTTTTAGAGAAAATATGGGACTTTTTGGACCTGCGCGTGGAGGGATTTTTAGAGAAAATATGGGACTTTTTGGACCTGCGCGTGGAGGGATTTTTAGAGAAAATATGGGATTTTTTGGACCTGTGCGTGGGATTTTTTCCTGTAGTAGGTTGGCAACANTTAAAATTAATTTTTTTAGCTTTAAAATGAAAAAAAAGTATCTAGTTCAAATAGAGCTGGACTTTTGAAAATGAGTCTTAAAGTCAAAAATCACCATATTCTCAAATTTTGTAAGGTATAACAAAGTAAAAGGTAGTGGTTGCTTAATGGCACCTCCGAGTAACATGCTTGCCTATCTTTATTTTTCTGGATCATTCAGTTTCCTAAAAAATTAAAATATTTCCGTTTGTTTAACATATAACTGTAAATCGAGCTTCATAGTTAAGAGTACCCTAAACCAGTGGTTTCCAACCTGTGGGGCACGCTCCCCTAGGGGGCACGAGACTGTTGCAAGAGGGGCATGCAGCTGTTTCCAAAATATTTTCGACGCCGACGATTTTCCGACTCTGACAAAGAAAGCTTTAGAAATTTTATTGCCATTTGTAACATCTTACATATGTGAAACTGGTTTTTCTACAGTAGCTGTCTTAAAAACAAAGTATCGATCTCGCTTAGTGATTGAAAAGGAGCTGAGAACCGCGATTTCTTCAATAATACCACGATTTGAGAAAATTTGCGCTGAAAAACAAGCTCAACCGTCGCATTAAATTTTTATAATGTTGTAATTGTTAGAAAAATTAAGGGGGCGCAACAATTTTTTTTAAAGGGGGTTGCAGGTACAAAAAAGTTGGAAACCACTGCCCTAAACTATCATTTGCCCGAAGGGCAGGTTCTGATTACTCATTACTATGTGGCTGGAATTCAAAAAAAAGCGTACTTGTGGAGATAATAATGAGAGCTTTAATTTGAGACTGCGACCACTCTTCCAACTTGAGTACAAGAGTAGGTAATTCATTTAATAAAATTCAAAAGAATCTCATTTGCTTAAAAGGGACTGATATGGGGCCTATTTAAATAACCAGTCTAAGTCAATATTTAAAGAGCCAGACATAATCGAAGGGTCTAACGCTCCCCCAGACACAGTATAAGGCCAGTCTCTCCAAGATAACATCGCCCAGATATATGAATGAATGTGCACTGTCTGTGATACATTACTTTTTATTAATTAAGGGAAAGAATAATAAAGCAGAGAATTCAATGAAAACACAAACCAAATTTATCGTTCTTCTGGTATATTATACTGGGTGTCTCAGAAGTCGCGCACCCAATTGTTGGGATCGAAAGAGAAAAAAATTCTGAGCCCAAAAATCCATGCTTGAAATTTTTTTGTAAAGTAGATAATTAGTAATTAATTAATGAAAGTAACCAATCAGAAGCGCGCTACAGAAGAATAAAAAGTGAGTGGGAAGGTGGTAGGGGACGCGAGAGTGAGACGCTAGTGATGCACTCGGCTCCTCACGTAGTAGAAGGGATAGGCGTACGTGAGACTGGCTGCATGTGTGAGTCCGTGTACAAGTGTAAGCTAGTGTCAGTGCGTCGATAACAATGCGCGTATGAATGTGCGTGAGGAAATTTTTATTTTTTTATTACAGGCTCAAAATTTGACAGAATTCGACGGGAAAAGCTGTAGAATTCATTAAAATTATTTGAGATAAATTGAAAAATTAAAAAGTTCATCGAAAAAGATGACGGATTGGGCAACACTGAATTTATTTACTAAATAATTGTTAAAAAAAAATTGGTAGCAAGGCTCAGACGGTAGAAACTCTGACTGGTAGTTACTGAATGTTTTTTNACAATTTGGGATGAGAAATACATCCAGTAACTGTCGGCTGGAGTTTATGCCTCTAAGCCTTGCGACTATTTTTTTTCAATTAATTATTACTCCGATAAAAACAAACAATTTAGTAACTGTCGGCCGGAGTATCCGCCGCTGAGCCTCCCTACTAATTTTTTGAAATTAATTATTATTCCAGTAATTTTAAAGAAAAAAAACATTCAGTAACTACCAGTCAGAGTTTCTACCGTCTGAGCCTTGCTACCAATTTTTTTTTAACAATTATTTAGTAAATAAATTCAGTGTTGCCCAATCCGTCATCTTTTTCGATGAACTTTTTAATTTTTCAATTTATCTCAAATAATTTTAATGAATTCTACAGCTTTTCCCGTCGAATTCTGTCAAATTTTGAGCCTGTAATAAAAAAATAAAAATTTCCTCACGCACATTCATACGCGCATTGTTATCGACGCACTGACACTAGCTTACACTTGTACACGGACTCACACATGCAGCCAGTCTCACGTACGCCTATCCCTTCTACTACGTGAGGAGCCGAGTGCATCACTAGCGTCTCACTCTCGCGTCCCCTACCACCTTCCCACTCACTTTTTCTTCTTCTGTAGCGCGCTTCTGATTGGTTACTTTCATTAATTAATTACTAATTATCTACTTTACAAAAAAATTTCAAGCATGGATTTTTGGGCTCAGAATTTTTTTCTCTTTCGATCCCAACAATTGGGTGCGCGACTTCTGAGACACCCAGTATACGTCCTGTTTTTAGGTAAAGAATCCGTTAGAGTATAACAATATGCTGTCTACATTCATATGTAAATCTGGTAGTAAACTATGGAGATAATAAACAAATGAAGTTTATCTAATTAATAAAGTGAATTAAAGAAAAAGAAATACCCCTCTGGAAGGACAAGAAGTGACATATTTACTAAAATTGTTGATGAAAATTCAAGTAAATAATAAAGTACGGTAAGATGTAACAGTTGTTAATAATTTACACATTATTTGAAATTATATAGTGTTCATTTTCTGTTGTTACACAATACTGCCTTCCTTTCTCAATAAACGCTTTTCTCAGTTGTTGTGCTTTCTGTAAACTATTTTGTTTCGCCTTTGAAGTAGCTCAGACGGAAACATATTTCAACAAACTTTAAATCTGGTTAAACTCTCGAGCGCTGCGTTGTTGAGTACGGAATATCAATTGCAAGTGATAAGTTTACTTGGTTTTTATAACGACTCCTTAACGTCTTCATTTTCAAGTGTTGCATAGAGACTTGTCGACTATGCATTTATCATGTAATTGTAGTTTTCCAATTTTTATACGTCATAAAGTTGCCTACTACTATTAGTATTTTACAAACATTTATCTATGATTTTTCATGATTTATAGAAGCGGAGGAATAATGCAAGAGCCTTCAGAATGTATTAAATAGTCTAAAGTAGATCCATTTCTCATTGTCGTAGGAACATACGAGAAGAAAAAATGCTGGTCCAAATGGAACCCATAATAGGAGTTGCTGATATACTTCTTTCTTGTCTGTGCATCTCGCAAACAAAACAACGTAGTCAACAGGATGCATCAATAAGAACAAAATTTTTTGTAAATACCATTGACTCATATTTTTTATTTGCCAGTCGCATTCCTTTAAACGAAATTATTTAAACAAGTTAATACAAAAAATTCTAAAAAAAAATATCGCTATTCGATTCTTTCCGCCACGACCACCGTCCATGTTTCATACCCGTACAACGCCGCGCTCCAAACATACACCTTTAACAATCTTTTTCGAATTGCTAAATTAATTGTTCACGAGCATAGAAATGACTCATTTTTGTTGAAGGCAACTCGACCCTGCGTTATCCTTTGCTTTATATCTCTATTACTCCTTCCGTCCTGACTTACCCGACTTCCTAGATACCTAAAATCAGTCACTTCTTCTAATCTTTCGTCTCCTATCTTTACATTCGCTCTTTCCCTACTTTCTTTTCTCTTGCATACTAGTACTTTTTTTACTTCTATTTTGACTCTAACTCCTCCTCCATCCTCTCTTGTTCCACCCTTCTCCTTACAATTCTAGTTAAGATTTTTGACGAATGGGAAGTTAAGCTAATTGTTCTAAATGTCTTGCACATATCAGCGCTTTCCTTAATTAAACTTAACACATCTTCTATATCTGCATAAACTCTTATGCGTTTTCATTATTGTAAATAACTTTCTATATTATGTCCTGCTTTTCTACGCATTACAATTCCTACCCCCAAATTACTTGCAACCAATCCAGCATGTATTATTCTAAGGTCTTCACTCCAAAAGTCTCCAACTCCTGGCCAATAGACATTAGTAATACCTACTAGAACTGATACTAGTCTATTCTTTTCGACTTTCAAATTCTCTAATCTCCCTAGTTGTCTCATGGTTCTAACATTCCACACTTTGACTCGTGAAGTCTTGCACCTTCCTCTATTCCTTATTATCAGTTATTGATGACATCCCCGTGGTAGCACCCGCCCGGACATCCGAATGAGGGACTAGTTTGCGTCCGGAGTGCTTTACCTCAGAGGACGCCATCATTCGACTTTGGTGTGTTTTTCTTGGGATATCATGATGTGGTGGTTTCCCGTTGCCTCCAACATCGCAGCATTGTGCATCAGAGACGCAAACCGATTCTCGTAATCTCTGCAGTCCTGAGTACTAAAAGTGCTACTGCCCTCCTTCACGAACTTGCCTTAGTCTAGTTTTTCTTTAAGAACCCCGCTTCATAGTTGAACCTATGATCCGGCTCCCTAAATCAAATAAACTCGCAAGCCCATCCACCCACAATTAGTTTGTACCAGAACTTCGCCAAAGTTCAGGTCCTGTTGATCGGATTTTTTTTAAATAAAAATTTTCCTAAACATCGAAAACTAATAAACCGACAAAAAAAACGCGGTTTTCTAAAAAAACTCTGTACTCTTGAAAATGAACCTGGTGCATGTTCGTGTAAGTCTTGTGTTCACGAAAGTAAAAAGAAAATGTCTAATTCCATGAAATCTATAAATATTGAATACAAGTTGAAATTTAATAGTTCGGTTTGACTTCTCTTATCTTCACATTAGTGTAATGAAAGTTTTTTCAAGCATTTTGTCAGTAAAAAGATGCTGCCAAGTATCCAGCGGAGAAGACAAAGCATTTAGTTCATTGAGATAGGCTGGTATTATACCTTCCCTCTCCTGCTCTATATGATGCTGTAACGTTCTTGATCAAAAGGAATGTGGAGTGGACGACCAACAAAAGGGATTCTTTCCAAAATAATTCTTCTTGGATCTCTTCTTCATCATCGGATGATAATTTTTGTTCATCAGGCAAAGTCGAAGATAAATCACTTTCGAGGGGAGCATTTTCGTTATTTTCTACTTCATTTGTCTCTTCGCATTCTGAGACTGGCTCGCAACTTTAAATAAATTAAATAAAAGTACCACATCAACCACAAAAATAAACAGAGCCAGTGGCGTACAGCCGAGGATTCATACCACTTTTAGGAAGCTATTTTCAGAGACGAGAAGAGAATCGTATTACTATGTTTAGACGCGCGAATCGGAAGCAGCAATTTATGGGACCATACGCATTGCAGTATTTACAACTACTTCTGTAATGCTGAGGCAAGTACCATACGAATATGGAACTCTCACCGTATTTGATATCGCTCCCCTGTATTGCAACATGCCCCAGCGAAGCAAAACTAATTTTAATTACGACTACTTCAATAATACAAGGTCTATTTTAGATAATTTAGATCTTTTTTACTTCATATTTTGTATGCTTATTACCATCAGATTAGACGCCCGTTAACAAAATGGCTTGGCTTTCACATGTGTGCTTTGATATAACTTAAGTACTACGTTTCGGAGTTGATTGTGTTTGGGGCATCGAAATTGTAAAAATGTCCAGTATGGTTCCTGCAACATGTTAAACTTATTGACACTTAACCTAGATATTGGAAGTTAGAGGAGTTAAAGTTCAGAGAACTCTATCAATAGTATTGTTACATCCGAAAAGGTTAGATTGGCAATTAGATCCTGTAATCCTTTTAAATTACCAGGGCCTGCAGGTTCCATATCGATAGCTGATTACTAAAACTTTCCAGCCTATTAGCTTTACCTCCTAACCTGGTGGAGCAGGGCTTGCCTTTCTATCTCTAATAGGGAACAAGAAAAATTTAGCGGCCTGATGTTCCTTGGCATTAAATCTTTCAAACTGACCCTTAAAGCTGTCGCAACAAAAGCCATTTACAGAATCACAAATATCGACAGAGAGAAGAGTAAGGTAGGATCTATCGAGTTCTCTAAGGACGTGATCACGGGAAGTAGACTGAAAAATTCTCAGTCTACGGACAACTGCACCATTGGCTAAACGAAACCTAACACTTTTGACTGTCAATTGATAAGAGGAATATGTTACCACCTGTGACACGGCTTCGCTTGTTGCGGCTGCGAAAAAATATACATGCAGCATCAGCTCGCTCGCGCGAATGATACGCGGCTGTTTCTTAGTTTAGAATTAGACAGAAGTTGAAGCTTCCTTTCTCTTCCGTGTGCATATGTAATCGTCATTTCGTTCATTCAACTTTACCAAGTCTAGAAATAAAAGTAACCGACGATCCAGACCAACGTCTGTAACATACCTTGGTATTGGATGAGAATACTTCTGTATCTCACCTTGAACGTCACTTTGTAGGTATTGACGAAGGGGCTTAGAAGCAGCAGAAATGGATTGTTAAAAATGCGATCCTAGTCTAACCTAATAATTATAGGCTAACATAGTAAGAAATTGGTGAAGCAGAATTGTTTTAAGAAAAACTATTAAATTAGGACTCCAAAAAGTGTCTCCTCCCCTGCGACATTACCTAAAAATATCTTTTTAGTTTCGTTCAGGGGCAATTCTATCCTTTTCGCCCGCATCAACTTATGTTACCATACAGTAAGCGAATATATTAAAAACTCTCAAAATGGCAGTGCTGCGGACAGAGAGTTGAAAGATCCAGACTCCTCCTTTAAAACTAATAAAATGAGAGGTTGCTGTATGATAAAAGTGAATGTTATTTAATAATGCACCAGCAATCCCGGTCTACACGAGCGAAGCTACGGGCAAAATGCTACTAAGTATAATAATGGAAAGAACACTTTTGATTACATTAACTTAAAACAGCTATCTCATATTATTTTCTAGGTTTAATTAAAAACACCACCTAAAGCTATTCTACTTACGTTTACTTGCTGTTTTACATTAACTTCCTGGAGCCTGATTTAAACGCACATATTTCAGTTCGCAAAAAGTCAAAAACCATCTCATTCATCTCATCTAAGAAAAATGTAAGTTTGTTTTCAAAATACATAAGTATTTATTATATTAAGCAAGTTTTGCATCATTTGCTGTGTATATACGTTGTAACTCAAATTTTAAATATATGTGTGGCAGAAGAATGTATAGTTTTTGAAAATACTTAGTTTTCTTAAGCTTTATTTAATATTATTTTAAACTTATTTTTGTATCACTTCAAATATTATTTAATTTTTGTATATAAATTGTTGTGTTTTTGTTAGTGCTTCATTAATTAGTGTTTTTATTAATCTTAACATTAAAAGACGCTAAATATGGACTGTGTGGAAAGTCTCGGTATGGACTGATAACACAATAAATAAGGAGTCAAGAGCTGCTGGAATGTTTCTAGAGAGAGCAGTAATAGATATGTTTCTCATGGGGGCCTTCATTTTGACCTTGAAAGTAACTTTCAATGTTATTGCCATTTCCCATACTTCACATTCTTGTGAACAAAATTAGCGTTTTTAATCTGATTTTTCAACGTAAGCTACAGAAAAGTCACTGGGAGCCAGATCCGGACTATAGGGTGGGTGGGGTATCACGTCGATGTTCCGTTTCGTCAGGAAGTCCGTTACCGATCTCGCGACAGGAGGCCCAGCGTTGTCGTAATGAAGTTTCCATCGACCTTTAGTGAACGTAGGCCTCTTTCTTTGGATGTGTGGCCGTATACCTTGCTTCAGCATTGACCGTGTGCTTGTTTGGAACAACATGAGTATACACCATACCGTATTGATCGCAGAAAGTGATTATCATTGCCTTGGCGGCGCTCTTGTTTGGTCGCGCTTTTTTCGGTGGCGCATCGCCTTTTGGGACCCACTGAGTTGACTGCTGCTTAGTTTCGGGATCGTACACATAAATCCAAGTCTCGTCTACCGTAATAATATTATCCAGCTACATAGGATCATTTCGAACCTGATTATGCCAGTATCAGCAGATGGAAACACGATTCTCTTTTTGCTCGTACGTTTGACAGATCAAGACTAGAGTGCGTATGTACCAATTATCTCGTGTCCCAGATGTAATGTTCACATTTTAAACATAGAAAAAGTACAATGGATGTTTATGAAGTACTGTTGTAATTCTATAACAACAGTACTTCATAAACTTTTTTATTCAGTACTGTTGTCATAGAATTGATGGTTTATATCCATAGATTGGCATTCCAACTCTAATATGCTTGAGAAATTATCTTTAAGCAGTTTGCGGGAAAAAAGAGAGAGATCTCAAAAGTTATCTATTTATTTAAACTGATACATAAGATGGTTGATTGTTCANCCCAGTCGCTGTCAAGACTTCAGTAGCTAACGAAACTTCTGGACAGAACACTTCACTTAGACCACGGCCCTATAGTCCGAATCTTCATTCTATTAGAAGGAATTTTACGTTCGTCGCAAGTTTTAGCTGTAATAAAAAGAACGGTTCTTTCACTTGTGTTAAAGCGAGGTAGGTAGTTACAGTCATTAATGCTATTTAAAATATTAATGTTATTAAGTTATCCTTTAGTATAATACATAAAAATATTCTATTTATGTTTGGCAACTATGGTAAGTGATATTCAAATTACCGAGGCAAAAATCCGTAAAATAATGTTTCTAGAAACCAACTTGGGTACTAACGTACTGTGCTGAAATTATATTTTTGTAAAATATTAAGTAAACCGTACCCAGTCACACTGTTGTATTACATGTAACTTCGGCGTTGCCACAAAGTGATGCAAAAGCAGGTTACAGTTCTAAATTATATAATTAATATAGACGGAAACTAGACAACCTTTTTTACAAAATACGTCAAAATAAAAACGGCAAGGGAGGTCTGTTTAGTGAGGCTCCATTGTAACAGTTAATTAGGGTAATATATCATAATTGAGGCTATAGCTTGTTTCGGTCATCTACCTACTTATGTGTTAATTATACGTATAGTATGGTTACATGAATTTCTTTGAGCAGGCGTAAACAGTGCATGATATAAATAAATTGGTGGCAATGTTGTTTACCCTTTTACTTGACGAAAAATCAACACAAAATCTTGCCTGCGCTGCGTTTTGATTTTATAAAGATTATAGTCAATTAGAGCGCGGTGCTGTACGGGTGCGAAACATGGACAGTGCGCGGCGGAAAGTAAAAGGTTAGAAGCGTTCGAAATGTGGTGTTACAGGCGAATGATGAGGATACCGTGGATTGAGAAGGCTAGCAATGAAACGAAACTCTATGGAAGTCAATAAGAAATAGGTGAGTTAGGTTAGTAGAACACCTTCTCAGACATGAAGGTCAGGGACATATTAGAGGCAGAAACGGGAGTTAGGAGGGGTAGAGGTAGACCTAGATTAGATTACTGTTCGCAAATAGTAAAGAATATGGTTATTCTATTTTTGCGAAGATTGGCTCAGGATAGGAAAGAGTGGAGGTGCGTGTCCAACCATTCTTAGACAAACTTATGATTATGATAGTTAATCATGTCTCATGAACATTTCTTAATTTGGGTTTCTTAAAAATGTTATGTATAAATTAGTGAAAAAATGTTGACCTTTCTTTCCCAAAAATTATCGTTCTCGTATATTATACAATATTCTCCAATATAATATTGTGCAAATATTCCTTTTGAAAAGTTATTGCCCTTTACTAATAATTCATTAATGCGAAACATACAAATAAACAAGTATTACTATTATATAACATAAATTATTCAGCAGATAGGTAGATGGCAAAAGTTAGAAGACTGGTCGATATCTCAAAGAAGCGCTTCTTGTAAATGAACTTTTCGTTTTTGTTTTATTAAAAAAGAACGTCACTCATCTGTCTAAAAATTACTGATACGGGACCGCTTATGCTAATTAATTAAAATTAATTCATCCGGTGCGGCACGTTACATTGGCGCGCGGATTTCATTGCACGCCTTATTTCCGTGTCTTGTATCATCATTGAAATAATTATTCTAAATTCCTTATCAAGTAATATCATTTATTAATATATGAGACTTTATAAAAATGATTAAAAACGCTAAAATAATACTTTTTATTTTTTCGTTCAATATTTTATAACGTCTTATTTGAATATTATTATTTGATAAGAACAAAATAGAATAAAAATATATACGACAGAGAAAAATGGAATGAGGCCCGAAAAGAAGGCGTGCAATGGAACCTGCGCGTCAACGTAAGGTGCCGCCCTGGATAAATTCAGTTTTTTTATTTAGTTGTAATTTCTCTATCAATTAGAGTTATGGTTCTGATAGATTTAATGTATAACACGATGATTATACTGTATTAAAAACGAGTTAGGGCAATTGTTTAAAACCTATTTAAACATTTTAATTGTTTATAACAATAAGAATATATTA
>NW_020442441.1:98513-100073 GCF_000699045.2 Agrilus planipennis
ACGATTTTCCTGCTTTTCCATTTTTACGAAAACCACAGAGGCGTCTTGTTCAGCGTGCTGTCAAACCTACACTAGCAAGGAGATCGGGCTGAAACTATAGCTACAAGCTATCCAAGGATGGTACTATAGAATGTCACCTCAAGGTAGGCCTAGTGGCGTCATCTCTTGGTTAGGCCGGAAACTTATCAATCCACCCTCGTATATGACTTACTGGGAATGACGAAATTTATAGTCTTCGGCATCCGTACTACTGCTGCATTATTTCTAGCATACTTATTTTGCATAGAAATTGACGAGATGTACTTGGAACTGACGGCAACATCGCGCCTTTCTGTAAATGGTTTTGTGGAAATGCAATTTCAGAAAGGACGTCCGACCTCTCAGATAAATTATCGTATAAAATTCAGAATTTTCTCACAAACTTCACAGTGGTGGCAAAAATTCAATTTAATCGATTGAATAGCGACTACAGCTCTGACAAACATCTACGTTGTTCAGAGCGAGTAACATGGATTACAGATTTTATAAACAATTCTTCGATAGTAAAGAAGAATACACAAGCGCTCCCTTAAAAATTTACCACAATGTTTAAATAGACTACAGACCCCTTGAAACGAGTTAAAATAGCCTTTTTTACACATTATACATTATTAAGCCTTTTGTTTTAATTTTATAGTAGAAATTAGTTTCCAAATTGAATCGTTTACTATACTATTCATTTCATTAGTTTATATTTATTTAATTTATGTTTAAACGGGTTTATTACGCTACGTTGTGATCTTAATAGAACTTTAACTTGAGATTATAAAAGCTTATTTGATGCAGTTGTTAAGACTTCATACCTTCAGACTTCTTCGAATTATTCTAAATGTCGCCTTCGGTACATTTGCAGTGCATCAGCGTTGTATTCTTGTAGTTTGGTTTTTCCCTAAATTATAACACCATTGTGTGCTACCTAACTACGAACTTTTTGGTGTACGTGACCAGTGTCGTTGAGGGTAGTGACCAGCAAAAAATTCCATAAACAGAAGTGATACAAATGGGAGAAATAAAAAAGAGATAAAAAAAGACAGAACAGTTCAGACATAACAGTCATAGCACATCTATCAAACCAATAGTTTTTAAATTCAAGTCATTTTTTTGTAATCGTAAATTTAAGTTAGATTAATTTGTCGTGTGTATGTATAGGATTGTGGCGAAATAACCCTTATTGTTTTTTTTTTGTGTGTAAATATTTTTTCTAATTTTTCCATTTCAAATAATATTTCATTTCAAATATTAATTCACTTCAAATATTATTTCAATTCTTTTCAATTTCTTATCTTGTAAATACTTTGGTTTCCTTTCAATCTAAACTCTATTGTTCTTTCAATCACTTTTACCTGGAAATCCAACTTCAACCATACCTGCATGCACTCCCATACTAATATCTGGTTTTACCCTTAATTGCTTTCTCTTGAATTCTGTACTATCTAATTCTGTGTATTCCTAGAAACTAGTGTCTTCACCCTCTCTCTCACTACTTTTCCTTCTAGAACATTCTATCAAAATTACTAACAA
>NW_020442441.1:100706-112288 GCF_000699045.2 Agrilus planipennis
TGTATTAATCACTACAATTATTGATTTTATTTTTAATCAATTTAATCTCACCAGAAACTATAATGAATATGTAGAAAAGTGTACAAATAAAACAATCAGTTATTTAAATCATGTATTTAAAAAAGCATAAAACATAATAACTTAACTTATAACAAGGAACAAAAACTTGAAAGCTTATTACAAAGTAGACGTCCTTTTCTGAAAATAAATAATAAATACTTCTACCCATTCTGTTTCAAGTAAATGACTTCTATCGAATTCATTCATCAGCTAAATCTTGAAAACCCCACTCAGACAATTTTCCTCTTGTAAAAGCATCCATAATAATGAGCAGCAGGCTGTTAAAAAAATAGATTTCAGATGAACGTTAAAAAGACGGATATGTTTCTATTATCCTGTAAAATTGATAACTTTTTTTTGTAATTTTTCCTTTGTCAAATGTCTCGCCTCGCTAGGTGCAATTGAAAGGTTCAATTATTAATTTTACTGCAATTAATAAGCTTACCGTACTACGAACAGATCAGTAGAAGCCACTTAACTAACACTAACGCGTAGTAACACCATACAAGCGAAGAAACTTATTGCACAATATAAGCAAATATTTTCTAGATATGTTTGCACTCAGTCAGAACAAAAACCTGAAACGCAATACATATTTAGTAAAAATTGCTATTTTTTCCTTATATTTGCTACAAAATTTGTTTAACCTTTCTACAATTTATAATGAAATTCACAAAGTTGTTGTCATAAATATTTCATTAAAATTGTAAGAAATTTGCCTGAGCCCCTGTCGATATTTCTCCTACAATTTACTACTACAATTTTATAGTCAAATGTAAGTTTACCGTTAGTTAACCTTACTACAAACTTGAGTGGCATTTTCTACAAAACGACCTCTACAACGTTATAGTAATTTTTCTTACAGCATTTTTCTGAGTGTAGATAGTCTACAGTCTCTCGTCTACCGCTATCACCACCATTCGTAAGTGCTTTTATCTACTTTGTTGTATTGTTGTTATCTTTGTTATTGTTACTATTGTTGTATTTCTGTTACTTTGTTCTCGTTGTATGTTTCACTCCTTGTGCCTTTTGTTACTTGTGTTTCGCTTGTTATTTGTTATAAATTGTTAATTGTTATTGTTAGTGTTTTCTTGGTATTTAAATAATATCCACCAAAAGACACTAAAGGATTAATAAACGTATTAAGTGATACGCATCTTATTAATCGGACATACGCTGGCCCTTCGAGTTCTTTGTTGTCCTTACCGAACAATCTATGTGGTACAGCAGTACACCGGCGGAAGATACATAAGTTCTTATTTTTCTTTCGCCAAGCGAGCCACGTTCCGTAACAGCAGTATCCACTTAAAAAGCATAACCTGTGTTGTACATGTATACAAGAAGACTGATTCAGGAATCGATACACTAATGAAAAACTATGAAAGAAATTCCACTTTTCCGCAGACCAATTGTAGGGGCTAAACATCCCCCCGATACAATTAAAATGTCGCTGTGTTATAACATTTTAACTGCGTCTGGGGGATGTTTCGCCCCTACAACTGGTCTGACTGCTTACAAAAGGTACTGAAATAGTTCCATAAGTACCATATTTAAAAATAAATCACGATTTTTGTGCGGGCTTTGAAGCGTCTGCAGGAATCACCACCGGCTGAAAGTGTCTGGCAGTGTTGATTATTAATTTTTAACAATATTCTGTGAAACATCATGTTAAAATCAGCATTCAGATTTTAAGAGAGCGAGTAATGTTTTTACGTACCTTTAGCACCTCACCATCATCATCATCATGAGGTTGTCAGTCCTAAGACTGGTTGGACANCCATAAAGTTTGGTAAAGGCATTCTTTTGTGATATGTCACGTAGGGTCAATATTGAAATTTCCAAATTGGTTGTTATTGGAAATATGCTGTACATTTCTAGTTTGTAATATTTGGGTATCTGTTAGTACGTAAACTTTAATTTGACCTGGTCCGGCATTATTTAATACCCTACCATAAAGTTTGGTAAAGGCATTCTTTTGTGATATGTCACGTAGGGTCAATATTGAAATTTCCAAATTGGTTGTTATTGGAAATATGCTGTACATTTTATTAGAATACCTGCTTGAACCCTTGAACCATTTACTTTGTATTGTATTTGCACATCAGGCTAAAAACAAGTTTGATAGAATTTTCAACATAAATGTACATTTTGGGCAGTCAATAACTCAGTTCTCTTATAGACTCGCTGGATAGATATCCATTTCATAATCGCAATACATTTTTATAAAAGAGTTTCATATAAACTCGCTGGATAAGCATTATCCTTTCAATTTTTAGTATAAGAATAGTGTGAATAATAATAAAAGGTAAAGGAGTACACGAGTTCTTATTGGTCCTTCGAACAATAAAATATTAAATGTGGTACATCAGTACAACCGTTCGAGATAAACCACTACGACGGTAAAAACACCATAAGTAAAATTTGTTTTTGAGAACTTTAAAGCGTCTGGCAGAAATAACCACCGACTGGAAGTGTCTGGCAGTCAGATTATTAACTTTTAACAATATCCTGTGAAACATAACGTAAAAATAAATATTTAGAATAATTAGTAATATTTTTACGTACCTTTAGCACCTGATATCTGAAAATCCATTTTATTACTCAGAAAATAAGTAATGTCGACGGTTCTGGGATCTTAGACTCTACATGGGAGTAATAAAGAATTTAATACAAATGCACTGTAGCTATAATATATTATTGACCTATTCGCTTTTGTTGAGCTTCTTCCATTAAAGCGTAGTTTTCTCTAGAAAACAAAACTCTTTCTATACGTTTTCTTAAGAAGATTACTTTTATATTATTCAATAGTTTTTTCCCAATTACATAACTTACATTCCACGGCTTCAATTAAATTTATCACTGAAATTTGTATTGAGACACTCTCTCTGAAATCCTTTTCAATTCTAGATTCATTCGCGGTTTATCCACTTTGCTTAACAAGCTCGGTTTACCAACACTTCACAGCCTGTCACTTTAGATTTAATGGAATATAAAACTTTAGTGAAATGTAGCTGTATTTTTGAAATTCCCGCTTTTACCTCTCCATGAGTGTTACTCTGCGTGGCTTACGTCGCATGCGGTTATCTGTTTGTGCGTTTAGGGAATCGGGCGGACTTGAGCTCTTCCCGTATTGCTATACGGACGATGTTGATTTTACTAACTCATGCTGTTGACTATTATTTTCATTTTATATGCAGTTTTTATTTTCTTATTTATTAATTTAAAAGTTCTATATTATTTTTTAAATAAAGTTGTTCTATAATCAGGTACAGTAGAAAACTGGATAAGAGAGAAAACTCTATAAGCGACAAAAATAATCAGGTCCCGTCATTTTTAGTCCCGAAAACCTGTATCAGTGACAGTGTAAGTAGCTCGTTTAGAGAGAGTCATTTTTCACTTCTAGACCTCTGTAAGGGACAGTTTCTTACTCTAAACCTCTGCAAGTGAAACTATTAACAATTACTAGACATTTGCAGCACACTTGTGCGCTTGTTCCTACCTGTTCATGGTACTCATCCTCAACATTTGGTTTTAGTTGTAAATTGTAAAAAGAATACTCAGAAAAAATTAACTGATTTCTTTAAATAAATAAAACAAGTACCTATTTATAACCAAATGGATATATACTTATGTATTACCTATTTCTTAACGCTCTTGCACCACGTTTATGTTCGATTTTTATTAACCTCTATAAATGAGAAAACTCTATGAGTGAGAATAATATTCCGGTCCTTTGAATTCTCGATTACCCAGGTTAGACTGTATAGTGTGATAACTTAATTAGTTGATACACTCTACTCAACACAACAAATCTAATTATTTAAATTTAATTGGAAGCATTGAAAGCCCTAAACTCAGGTATTTTTAAGCTACTGTCGGATTAAAATTAGATTCCGTTTCCTGCTGCTTAGCAGTGTTACATCGAAGCATGCTTTAAGAGGTTTGAATTAATTTTTTTAGGAATTAGATTCAGTAGTCTAACATCCCTTTAAACCCTCTTTAATTGTTCAAAATTGTATGTTTTCATTTGTAATTTCACAATACCTCGTAGAGGGATCTTAACTATATAAAATGTTTTGGATTTGGATTAATTTGGTTTCTATTTCGTCAACTGGAATGACGAAACTTGTCTTAATTTTCTGTTTTAAAAGTGTTATGAATTTTGGTAATTTATGTTTCATTGATTGTAAGTTAAGTTCCCTTGCCTTGTACCTATTGGTACAAAGACTTTACAATGAATTTCAATTGATTTTCTTTTGTTTTATTTATTTAGAATCTTAAATCAAAAATAGAAAACTCTTATGTTGAAGTATAAAGAAAATCAATTCGTAAGGGATAAAAAAGGAGATGGGTTGTTTTACAGAAAAGAAATATTTATAATCAGAAACATAGAAATCTGAATCACGACCCTCCCTGAATACTTTTACCATTTTTTAACCTGTTGTTGTAGATTATTTTAAAATATTTCACCAGGAAGCGACAAAATGAAAATTAATTTAG
The DNA here is from genome assembly GCF_000699045.2 of Agrilus planipennis. Taxonomy (NCBI): domain Eukaryota; kingdom Metazoa; phylum Arthropoda; class Insecta; order Coleoptera; family Buprestidae; genus Agrilus; species Agrilus planipennis. Next base: position 105,267 of record NW_020442441.1, read on the forward strand.
CAGGGTTTAGCCTGAATTTTATCAACTTAGAGTCGATCGGCAGTCCTTGCAGAAGTACGTGTGCTTTCTTCCCTGTAACATAATTTTCAGAATTATGTGCTCTGGGCACAAAGGTCAGGGTGGGGTTGTTTTCTCGGTCGAAGTGTCCCTCGTACATCACAAGTTGTTACACGCCATGAACATATAATTACATAGGCATCGGATAACGGCGTCAATGTCAAGAGGGAAACGGTTGTTGTGTATTTAGCCCTTGCGATTAGATCAATACGATCCCGAGAGATGTTGTCCAGGAGGAGGCTGTACTGTTTATCTTATTTCAAATACTGACAGAGCTTGTCGACCTTTCGTGTGGCATCGCTAGGTTTGCACGCATAAATAAATAATATAAACAACATCAACCATTACCATTTTGTAATTCATACTGAAATAATAAATTAACACCGAAGATAAACAATTAGATAAAGTTGCATTATGATTCAATTATCCATTGCTAACAGTAACACAATTACGTAATAGAATTATTAGCACATATTCAATGCGCTTTATTAATCATCTGAAGCACTGATATTGATAATGCTGCTGCTGTGTCCATCTGTCAACACATCTACGTACTATTATTTTTCGGAATTCTAAATTACGAAAGAGTTCGGAAATCATATAGCATGTAGGGTAAAGTACCTTTAGTCGTACCACCTCTTAAGTCGTACCACGTTGATATCTGCGCACCCGTCCATGTAAAGGTGACATCTAGCGGTACAATATGGAACTGCTCAGTCGCACGGATAAACAACAATAAGCGGCGGCTTGCCGGATTTCACGCTCGAAAAATAATGAAAAATTAAGTTTTTTGCACAGTTTTCACTAATATTTTTACGTCAGTCGTAAGCCATTTCAGAGAAGATTATGATGAAATCGATATTTTTTTGATTTATGTCTGTTTTTGTAGTGTTTTCTTGTTGACATGAGCTAGGTCAAACGGTAAACGATTTCTAGGTTATGTTATTAATTTTGATTTATAACTTTGTACACTCCGCTGCCTAACTCGTACCTGCATAAACTTCCTAAATCGTACTGGTACGACTTAGGTGTTACGGAGACAAAGAAACTGAAGAGACCTATATTAAATTTGAAAAACATTAAAAAAGAAAAAGGAACACAAGGAACTAATAAAAAAAGAAAGATAGTGTTGAGATAAATCAAAGAATTGTTTAAATTTAGTAATTCTCTTCTAAATTGTCACATGTCAATTCTGCCTAATCTAAAAATGTTGTTACTATTAATCAAGTATTGTGTGAAATTGTTTTTTGGCAGTTGTTAATGTTTACTTAGAAACTAGACGGAATGTATTTTTTCTTGATTCGACAGTTATTTTGTTGTAAACTAATTTTGTAACTTTTTACAAAATAAAATTCTTTTTACATCGAAAGTTATTCTTGGAGATACCACGGATATAATACCAACAGGTTATGGGCCCAGAAAGTGGTGAAATTTCATCTCCAAGGAAAAGTCTGTGAAAGCTCAAATTGAAAGGCAGATCTGAGCAAGAACGTCGCAAGTCAGTATTTTTTTGAATTTTTAAAAGTCANGGGGTAGAGGTAGACCTAGATTAGATTACTCTTCGCAAATAGTTAAGGATGTGGGTTGTTCTAGTTTTAGGGAAATGCGAAGTTTAGCTCAGGATAGGAAAGAGTGGAGGTACGTGTCCAACCAGTCTTAGGACTGATGACCTTATGATGATGATGAAGAAGGAAGACTGAAATTGATCTCGTAGCATATAAGTCTACGCAGTTTTTTAATTGTCCTAACACTTCTAGTTGGAAAAATATAAGAGTAGTCTAAGTACGACTTAGGCCATGGGTGGTACGATTAAGGCAACCAGTTGCCTAAGTCGTACCGAAGGAAGGCTTTTGTAAAACCTTTGAAAAACATTTTTTTTTAAGATTTTTAAATGGCTATCAATGTTTTTTGATTCGTTAATAAAAGAAGATTTTATGATTGTAAATATTTTTCTTTTATTTATATTACAACAGAAATTATAGCTATTTTCCTTGAACTGGTACGACTAAGGCGACCTTACCTACGTTTAACGAACATAAGCGGCATCTTTTTTTTATAATGCGGTGTCTTATTCTGCTTTTATACAACCGTCAGAATTATTAGAAATAATGCTGGTTAAATCGCACAAAGAATGTAAATTCATACCAAATCACCTACACTTACAAATACAATAAACGTTTATTGGAAGTACGATGAGATGCCATCTGTTAACCGGAATGTTTAACAAAGGACATATACCTATGACAAAAACATTTAGAAACTCACTGATCGTAAAAGCTTTATATCAACCCAGACTGTTTTAAGTATGAACTTAACTATTTTACTATTTTTTTTTGCATTTTAGATCACCAGTGGAACTAAATTAATCATTTAAATTGCAAAGGTAGCGCTTAAAAAGCTAATGTATTCATAGTGTTTATCTGGTATTCGGATTTGGTTGATCGCTCTTTCATTATTATTATATACACCGATTGAATAGGATTGTGGTTTGCATCCTCAAAACAAATTTTTTTTCTGCAGTTCTGCTAGTCACTGGATGTGGTAGCCCGTATTTATCGGCGCCACTTGATTTCTCTTCACTTTATACGGTCGTTGAGGATTGAAAGTAGCATTGCTTGGTTGAAAGTACCCATTGCTAGGTTCTTTCTACTTTTAAGGAATCTTTCTTTTTGTTGAAGCTGAGTACTTCTTGCGCTTATATGACCCTCTAGCAAAAGCTAATGTCGTTCATATTCCTTTTTTTGGGTGTATTACTTTTGTCTCAATACTACCGCAGTGAAGAATTCCACGCTCCCGCTACGTTTCCTGAGAATACCAACCAAAGCCGCTTTTAAAACGTCGGTTCCATCTGTGGACTCACTAAGGGTGAAGAACCTATCCTGAAACTCGGCTATTGAGCCTGAATATTGGGACCTGTTTAGGTAATGCATACCACTTGGTTAGTATACCAATTAGCAATCCTTTAAATAGTTTCGTAAATCGGACAATCAGAAGTAAGAAATCAATTAGGGTGACGGTAGGTAATGGATAATGATGCAACGGAAGTGTCATAACGTAAACAAAAGTTAATAGTAAACTACTGCGGAAGCGGAAACGAAAGCAAAAACGGAAGCGAATGCAGAAGTGTGATGAGTTTCGGTAATTTTCTAATGCAGTGGTTGTGCGCCATTTTAGCGAATATACTCTGTTCCAGATGTTGCTTTTGCCACTTGCATTGTCAATCATCATCATCATAAGATCATCAGTCCTAAGACTGGTTGGACACGTACTTGCACTCTTTCCTATCCTGAGCTAAACTTCGCATTTCACTAAAACTAGAACAACCCACATCCTTAACTATTTGCGAACAGTAATCTAATCTAGGTCTACCCCTCCTAACTCCTGTTTCTGCCGCTAATATGTCTCTGACTAGACCTTCATGCCTGAGAAGGTGTCCTACCAACCTATCTCGCCTATTTTTTATTGACTTCCATAGAGTCCTCTGTTCTCCTATTCTTTCCAATACCTCTTCATTTCTAACCTTTTCTACCCACGATATCCTCATCATCCGCCTATAACACCACATTTCGAACGCTTCTAACCTTTTCTTTTCCGCCGCTCCCACTGTCCATGTTTCGCACCCGTACAACGCCGTGCTCCAAACATACACCTTTAACAACCTTTTTCGAATTTCTAAATTAACCGTTCGCGAGCATAGAAGTGACTTCTTTTTATTAAAGGCGACACGACCCTGCGCTATCCTCTGCTTTATATCCCTACTACTCCTTCCATCCTCACTTATCTGACTTCCTAGGTATCTAAAATCAGCCACTTCTTCTAATTTTTCGTCTCCTATCTTTATATTCGCTCTTTCCCTACTTTTTCTTCCCTTGCATATCAGTATTTTAGTTTTACTTTTATTTATTTTCATACAGTACTGATCTGTCAGTACCGCTTCCATTTTATTTAAAGCTATCTCTAGGTCCTCCTTGCTAGATGCTAATACTGCTATATCATCTGCAAATCTAAGCATACTAATCTTTTGCCCTTGCACATCTATCCCTACAGTTGTACTGTCTTTAATGATGTTGATGGCGTCTTCGATGTATAGATTAAAAAGTAGCGGTGACAGTGTGCATCCCTGCCTGACTCCCTTCCTAATATTTACTTCTCTACGTTGCATCCCCAGCTCTATAACTGCCTGTTGCTCTTTATACAAACTAAGTATCACTCTTCTATCTTTGTAATTCATCCCTACATTTTTAAGTATATTTAACATCTTGTCCCATTTAACATTGTCAAAAGCTTTCTCTAAATCTACAAATCCTATGTACGCAGTCTTTCCGTTTTCTATCGTTTTCTCTATTGCTACCCGTAAAGCTAAAATGGCCTCCCGCGTTCCCCTATTTCTTCTAAACCCAAATTGATCTTCTCCTAATGGTTCTTCCGCCCTTTTTTCCTTCCTCCTCTGTACAATTCTAGTTAAGATTTTTGACGCATGGGAAGTTAAGCTAATTGTTCGAAATTTCTCGCACCTATTCGCGCCCCTCTTCTTAGGTAATGTTATAATATTTAATCTAACCGATATAAAATCAGCCCCCATTGTCAGAGGTTCATCACACATGGGCGATTCAACCGACAGATGTATATACAGATCTATCATGTAGGTAGGGTGTTTATGTAAATGTAAATAAGTAGCGAGCTTTGGGGGGCGTTACTAGATGCAATAGGGAATCTCATGATGAATACGTCACAAAAACTAATCTAACTGAAACACACACAAATTATCAGTGGCCATTTTATTAAGTACACTTTTGCCTACAATTAGTAATAAAAATAAAAGAGCTCTTTGGAAATTACTTATTCTAAAATGTCAAGATCCATGACATTGAAAAATTTCCGTTTTAGAAAAATCCTCTCGTAATTTCATTACAGTCCAATCACTACTAAGGAATAAACGTACCTATGTATGAAGGAAAGGTCCCTTCTCAAAAATTTTAATTTTATAACCCCAAGAATTGATGACACTGTAAAACCTTGTAAGCGTTATAAAATGGTAACTCTAGCTGTTGAAGGACTAAAATTAGCGTAAATTTTAGTATGTTGTAATATTCGAAATATTGATCAAATATATATGTATGTTGGACGCGGTACGTCTTCACCTACTTCTTCAGGATTGATGTTGTAAAAACTAGTACATAAGGTGGCAAGTCAATAAATCCGTTATTTTTTTTGCAGATTAGTTGTATTTATATGTATATGTTAGGCTTATAAAGCGCAAATGAACATACTTGGATAATCAATCGGCGCGTCGCAGGGAGTTTCGACAGAACACAGACCAACTCTACTTATCTGCAGACAGCGTTTTGTGAAATACGATAAACGGCGTGGTCAGCGCCATCTGTAGTACAATGTTACATTTAGTGGAATTCGGTATGTTCAACGAGGTACATTTACGTTTACGATATCTCCATATTTCCAGCACCATGAACTTCTTTGTTCGAATTGGTTACTTGTCTACCACGTATGGTGAGCTAAGCCATAAATTCAGTTTAGCAAGTAGATATTCATAAACGTACTGTATCTTAGCACCCACCACCCCACTGCAGTACTGTTTCTTTACATTGCTCGTATCATTAATATTCGTATGGTGTAGTATTCGTATCTATACTACTCACAAGGAATTGTAGTTATTTTTAAAGCTAAAAAACTGTATGAAATAATGGTTTGGGCAATATATATACAGGATGTCTCACGGTAACCACCGATTAGAATATTTCGGAAACTAATTCGATTTGAATTTTGAAAATTTGGGCAATACCGTTATTAGATGTGCTCTCCTCAACTACCTACACACTATATTATGACGGTTTAGAATACTACTTATGATTTTAGGTAGCCTTTTATGATGCTTTCATATTTCTAAAATTTACCGTTTTCGAGATATTAATTTTTTCTTTTTAATACGTTCAGAGTAGTAGGTAGCGAAAAAGCACGCCTTTTTTACACTTAGAAAACTGGAGCGACAATATTCCCAGCAAAGGTAACTCTCAAGCTTCCCGTCCATATTTTCAATGTGGTTTACATACAAGGTATTTGATATTTAGTGGCGGATGATTCGAGCTGTTACACATGAGTTTACTCGAACGGTAAACAATCGCTAACAGCTAAATGGGGGACATATCTAACGATTAAACTAATACTTACTGATAATTATTAGCTGATGTCGTTAATTATTTATTTTATTTGTTGTTTATTTGCTTTTTTACTATTGTTATATGCAATCTACCGTATTATAATTAATTTCTTAAAAATCTTATTAATTTGAATACGAATTTGCATTTTTTCCATTCGTAATAAAAATAATTTTTAACAATTGACATTGAGAAATAAAATATTTAATTACTAAACTGTCAGCAACTTATATTATTTGTTTTGATGTTTTGCTTATAATTTCATAGCTGTCTTCGTAAAAGAATAAACGATTTTAGTTGCTTTTACAAAGAACAGTAAGCTTTAAAAAATAGGCATACAATAATTGTTTGAAGTTAACCAAATCTGCCACTAAATATCTAATGCCCTGTATATAATCAACCCACATTAAACGCATAGAACCTTTCCTTAGAATGTTGTCGGTTCAACTTTCTTACATAGGCATGCTTTTTCCCTGCCTGCTGATCTATGCTTTTTCAAAAACAAAAAATAATATCTTTAAAACGGTAAATTTCAGAATTAGGAAAGCATCATAAAGGTCTACCTAAAATCAGAAGTAGAATTCAAAACCGTCGCATATACAGGGTGTTCGATTTAAAATAGCGAAGTTAGTGTCAACTTCCGGTATAACCGGAAGTACTACATAGATGCCGTTATTTTGATTTAGGAGAGCATACCCCACATAGCTATTGTATAAATTTCCAAAATTGAAATTGAAGTAGCTTCCAAGATATTCTAATCGGCAATCACCGTGAGACATCCATGTGTATATA
>NW_020442441.1:119919-128921 GCF_000699045.2 Agrilus planipennis
TAAAATAATTCGAAGTGTTCTGTATTCTGTCGAAACTGCCAGACGCGGATCGCGATTTCGATCTTTTTGGATCTCATCAGCGCGTCGCAGGCAGCTCCGACAGAACACAGACCAACTTTTACCTTAAATGTTAAGGCAGCTGGAAATCTTTCGAAAAATTATTATTTCTAAGGCAATTTAGACAGAGTCGGTAGTTCTACGATACGTTTGTTTACACTTAAATTTAAAAATAGTTTACAACTGTAAATACTATGCTCAGATGCCTTACAAAAATGACAGTAATTCGAAAAAGTGCTAACGTATGATTATGAAAGATTGTTTGCTGGCGCTAAATACGTTATGATTGATTTTGTTGACTTTTAATGAGCCTAGTATACTACACCTATATTCTAGAATAATATAGAATATAATTTTTAATCCATATAATGCCAGTGATATTTACTAAACACGAATGCAAAACAAAATTTATTGATAAAGCTAATGTCATTTACAAAATCCCGTGTAATAATTGTAATCGGAACTACATTGGACAGACCCAGAGACTGTTAATTGTGAGAGTCAATGAACAACTGCAAACCTAGCTAGGATCATTTAACTTATGTATATTCTAAGTTAAATTAACTAACCATAATGGATGGAATATACTATACATGTTTTAATAAGCTTTTTTGGTTAATAGGGTTTTCACAACATAGTATAATTTTATGTTTTTGGCTTTTGATAATATTTACTGTTTTATTCAGACCCTCAATCTTAATAGTTTTAACTATTCATTAACGTTTTTGTTCTTTAACGTGTATGGTTTTAGAAAGGACCTTCAAGGTGCTTGTTAGCTATATATTATTCCGTTTAATATAAAAGCTTTCGTGGAAACTGCCTTAACGGTATATATGAAAATGCTTTCTACAGAAAAGTTATAGTTTTAAAAGACCTAAGACATAAGTACATGCATATGTATGTTAACGTTTAAGTTAATAAATATCATTAGTTGCAATTGACTATCGTATAGCATAAAATAATACAATGTAACATATGTAAATTTTGTAGTATGAATATGTGTAAAGTATATAGTTAAAAAGACTTAATGCAACAATTTAAGTCATTAAACCTACAAACTCAAACTAATTTAAACTCCACACTTTATCAATTTAATGCGTGTGTAGGTATTCAACTCAATGTTTATTTGTCACACAATACCTAGGATCATATTTCAAAATATTTAGTATAATATATANTTTCCATTCGTAATAAAAATAATTTTTAACAATTGACATTGAGAAATAAAATATTTAATTACTAAACTGTCAGCAACTTATATTATTTGTTTTGATGTTTTGCTTATAATTTCATAGCTGTCTTCGTAAAAGAATAAACGATTTTAGTTGCTTTTACAAAGAACAGTAAGCTTTAAAAAATAGGCATACAATAATTGTTTGAAGTTAACCAAATCTGCCACTAAATATCTAATGCCCTGTATATAATCAACCCACATTAAACGCATAGAACCTTTCCTTAGAATGTTGTCGGTTCAACTTTCTTACATAGGCATGCTTTTTCCCTGCCTGCTGATCTATGCTTTTTCAAAAACAAAAAATAATATCTTTAAAACGGTAAATTTCAGAATTAGGAAAGCATCATAAAGGTCTACCTAAAATCAGAAGTAGAATTCAAAACCGTCGCATATACAGGGTGTTCGATTTAAAATAGCGAAGTTAGTGTCAACTTCCGGTATAACCGGAAGTACTACATAGATGCCGTTATTTTGATTTAGGAGAGCATACCCCACATAGCTATTGTATAAATTTCCAAAATTGAAATTGAAGTAGCTTCCAAGATATTCTAATCGGCAATCACCGTGAGACATCCATGTGTATATATATATATATATATATATACAGGGTGTCCCAAACAACAAGGTTTCTTCAATAAATAACTGCTTTATAGTTGAAAAGATTAAAAAAGTTTCTTACAAAAGTGGTACCATATAAGTATCTTCATATCCTAAAATTACTTTCGACTCTACAGAATGTCCGATTTTTCCTGAAGGAAACCTAACTACATTGTTTCAAATGCAATGCCCCATTTATTATTACATTTTTGAATTCCTTGTTAAATCTAAATACCACTTTGTAAACCATACGTATATTATGTCTAAAATGAAAGCGCATAGGGGTGTGCTATTTTCACATATATTCTTCTTTTCAGATTCATTGAAATCTACCACTTCCAAAATAAATTGTTTCCAACTGGCATAACTGTTTTTTTTTAACGGAATGCCGTATTTTTTATCAGCTCATTGTGTGCAAAATTTTATTTCCTTTCGTCCAATATGAGGATGTTACTATCTACGACTAACACTTTTTCAGAAAATCATACTTTTTTATAATACCAATTTATATTAGAATATCAAGTGTGCCTTGGTCGGCAATTCGCTTTTATCCACCTTTGTTTCCTACGAACGTCAATTCCGTGTGCTTAAGAAGGTGTTGCGTAACGTTTCGTTTTATTTCATGCTTTCCCACTTGCTTATTATCCTATAGAATATACTAGTCCAGTCGGTAGAGAATTTTCCCGACATAAATTTGTTACCGGACGGGTGTGGTTCCTTTTTGTAGCCGGGCAATTGTTCGTTAACAAATGGGGGAGGTCCAAAATTGGCAAAAACTAGGTTTTTAGGTCTAGAAGGTAAGCTGTGCTTTTCTAGATAGATAAGTTTCAAATAAAAATTGTAGAGAAATTAAGAACTTTTAATTTGAGCCGCAAATTAATTTTGTCAATTACTTATTGCAGAAATCCCAAAAGAACGTAAAAAATTGACATTTCTGGTATATTGATTGTTTCTTGCAACAATTACTTTTTCAATGATTTAATCAAATCGAAACGATAGTTTTTAAGTTTTGAGTCAAACTTGTTTTTGTGGACGTAAATTGGTCAATTGGTTAGTGAGATATTGTTAATTGTTTATCCCAACAGACATGAATAGTTACTATGATAACTTGTTTTTTGGGCAAACATTACACAATTAGATCATTGTTCATAATTTTTTGTATTATCCCAGATTAAAAAACAAAAGATGTTAAATACACTTAAAAATGCAGGGATGAGAAACAGAGACAGAAGAGTGATACGTAGTTTGTATAAAGAGCAACAAGCAGTTATAGCGCTGAAGCCGCAGCACAGAGAACTAGATATTAGGAAGAAAGTCAGACATGTATACACACTGTCATTGCTAGTTTTTAATCTATACATCGAAGATGCAATCAACATAATTAAAGACAGTACAACTGTAGGGATATATATACAGGGGCAAAAATTAGTAAGCCTAGATTTGCAGATGATATAGCAGTATTAGCATCTAGTAAGAAGGAGTTAGAGATTGCTTTAAATGAAATGGAGGCGGTATTGACAAAACAGTATTGATAAAATAAATAAAAGTAAAACAAAAATACTGCTATGCAAGCATGAGAGCGAGGAAAGAATATACTACGCTTCGTAAATAACAATGGACAATCTTCTGGGGATAATAAATTTTAGCCCTAGAAGGTCCGTACGGAATACCATTCGCAGCATGTAGTTCCTGACAAAAATGTATTGAAAAGTGCATCGGGTTACAGAACTTGTAAAATAATTTAAAAAAGGGTTGGTCTAGAGAAGTAAAACATAATTATTTGTTAAAATTTTAGAGGACCTTTTATAATACCATTTTCGTTAATTACGTGCTATTTCAGGAACAAGTAGTAAATATTAAATATAATAAATAATTTTTAAATGTTCTAGCGTAAAAATATTGCTATAAATGTTCACTTTTAATGCAGATTAAATTTTAAAATTATTTCTGCCTGTTAAATCTTTATCAGGTGTAACTTATATACTACGTAGTTATTCGGAATGTCTGAAAACAAGTGGACGCATGCTATGTAACAGAACCGGGCAAGAAGTGCATTAAATAAAGATTCTTTAAGCTTCAAAATTATATACGTAGCTATTTTTCCACGTAATTACCTTTAAGAGTAACACATTTCCACTAATCTGTAAGAAGTTTCATTTCGTCGCAAGAAAATTCTTCGGACTTCTCTGGAGCCTAAGACTTTATAGCTGCTTCTACCTCATTGCCTGAGGTGTAATTATTAACTTTGAGGTCCCTCTTGAAAGGAAAAAAATAAAAATCGCAGGGCGCAAGAACTGTGGAAGTGGAGGAGTGGGGAATCTGTTGAAGCTTCAGCCTCTGTATCTGCGCGCGGGTTGTGTTTGCAAGCGTTGTGATGTTGCGATGTTATTGGCGCCAGGCTGCATCTAACTTGAAAGATCCTGCGACATTTATTTTTTCCTCTACTCAAGAAAGACCTTAAGAATAATATCATTACATCTCGTCAATGAGGTGAATACAGCTAACAAGTCCTGGATTTGAGTCATATGAGACGAATTTTTCACTGACGGAATGAAAAAGCTTGTTAGACTTTGAGAGGAATGTGTCACCTTTAACGGTGACTATGTACAAAAATATAATTTTGGACTTATCGAACGCATCTTCATGTACTGCGTGCTGTGGATTTGAGTCTAACATCGTACAATTTTACAGAATTTGTGAATTAATATGGAGCTGTTTATACGTGCAAGAAGACTATCAGCTATGAGAATGACGTTATTATGTATTGTAAGAAATTTTCTAGTATTTATCTTATTTATTGAACGCATATATTCGGAAAGGTGTTCTTCAGTGACACTTAGGCATGGTTCATTACCTTTCTCGTCTATAGGCTGCCGACTATGCTTGTGGACAACTCTACAAAAGTTCATGTTAATATCTGCAGTTCTGGCGCTTTTGATATCCGGTCATCAAATAGAAGTAGCAATCTAGTCTTCAATTGGGCGGACTCTCATCGTGGATTGCCGGTGCATACCAAAGTTTCTATCCCAATGTACCGGAACAGAGCCACTACATCGTACGACTCTCCAGTTTACCCCATCTAAACCACATCCTTTCCTTATTGGTATGGCTAGCGTCATAGTATTAACGGTTAGCATCCAGTCCTTTAATTCCACCAAAGATTACCATAACAAGCGGCAAGTAAGTTACCCGTGTAAACGAGAAATTTCTTTAAATTCTTGGTAACAGTTTGACAACCTGGTTCCCAACAGAATGGTCGCTTAGGTAAGTCATGTCAGAGGCTTAGCAATATTGACAAAACCACGAACACATTGTTCAACTGACGGTAGTCTACACAAAAACCTGTTGGCTCATCCTTCCTTTTGGCGAAAACTGTAGGCGACGCCTCAGCAATTTTTATTCCAATTGTTTCATCCGTGTATCCACTTCTTTAATTTGACATTCAAGTTTGTCTTCTGTTTCGGTCAATTTATTCGTTTTACTCCCAAGTAATTCTTCTTTCAATGCTTGGGAATTCTCGTTCAATTAGTTCTGTAGTGACTTTGAATTTTCATATAACTTGTCTTCAAAAGTGTTATGTAAGTCTTTCTTCAGCGATCTAGAAATTTCATTTAATTTTTCTTCTGAACTGTTTGAATTTTTATATAATTTTTTTGCCAAACCTTCTTCAAATAAAAATGTTTTCAGATCAAAACCATCCTTGGTCCTTTCACATACATCTGTTTAACTTCATTTATACCCTCCGAACAAATCGGCAATATGCGTTCTCACAGAACTCGAGTGAATCTGGAGACATTTCGCAAAAATTTAATGCACCATTTATAAAAATGATAACTATTCATACAATATAACTAACAGTTTAAGCGATATTCGCGAAAAATTGAGTTTCCTTGCTTTTGACCTTGAATAAAAATTTTAGCTCATGTTCAATCGATCAACAAATTTCATTTAACTATTCTGTACTCGTCCCATTCAAATTGTACAATTCCGTAGAAGACCTTAACGGCGTTCGTTTAACTAGTGTATAAGCTTCTATTTGATTTTATTTAAATGTGGTTGTTATTACAGGAAAGTATAATATTGTTGTAGAAAATGTGAAGATGTACGACATTAGACGTTACCTCGTACTCTACAACACCTATGCAAACTGTCTGGAAAGTAATCCTATGTGCTCGTCGGTTATTACATTCTTAATTTAAAAGCTTCCCTACTGCGGGGATGATAGAGTTTAGGACATCTGAACCGATTAAAAATATTAGGTACTCTACATTTCACCTATCTCCTAAATATGGATGTGACACCTCAAAAACAGTACCACATTTGCCTAAATTATGGTATAAATTTTTCCCTCTGAGTTTCTGCTTAGTTCCACACGGAAATTTAGTTGACTAGTATTAGAAAGTACCGTTACTACTAAAAGTAGAACGCGCTACCTTTTTGTAACTTTGAATAACCTAGTAGTAAATCTGCAATACCGTTCATTTTTAACCAAAAATACAAATGTACTAACAGTTTAATTTGTGCTTTGGTATGAATGATTGAATTGTGTGGCCACAATTCCCAACTCAATAGGAGACGAAACACCTGCCCCAACTAAACGTCTAGACTAAATTAAAGAATGGTAATAATTTAGTGAATCTCTCATCTTAGTTTGTTCTGTCACAAATTACCAAGTTAATGTTTCAGGTGGTTATTATATTGTCAAATACATGTAAAGTTTAAATGCAAAATTTACTTTCAAAGTTTCCTAAAGAGAACTCTCACAATTTGTTTAAAATATTCAGCGAGTATTTATAGTAAAAATAAAATATTTTTTGCTTGTAAGTGCCTCATGTTTTATTTCTACTTGACATTTTTGATTTGACTATTGAATAATGTACCAACTCGAAATTGCACAATAAAAGCGAATAATTTTCAGGTAATACATTATGCATTAGTCCTTAATGAGCACTTAAAGGCAAAATAAAAGAAAAAGAAATATTTCAATCTAGCCTAAATTAAATTCGATTTAAGGAGCATATCACATTGTTGATGTAATCAATTTAGCTATACGCAGTTTCGATAATACTTCAGAAGGCTTTGAGTGCGAGTAAAATAGATTTGTAAATTTTTTACTTAAAATATCAAATGAGCTTGTCCGGATAAACTTCATTTTTCACTAATTCATTAATATTTCTTATTTCCTTTTAAAGATATTTGCACATCCAGTCATTATCTTATCAGGTTTAACCATGTAACGGGCACTAATTCCACCAGCTTTTTACCGTTTTTATTCTCATTGGGATAATAAACTAACAAATCGGACATCTTACAAATGCTCAACTTTTCACCCGTAATGCATTATTTTAACTACACCCCGTTGTCTGCTCTCACGATGTCTGCTTAACCGATTTTATTTAATCTATTTTGTTAAGAACTAATAAATAAAACTTTACTCATTGAACAAGTAGGTAATGGTTATGTTTTGTTTATAGTCATTCAGTTCCCTGAACGTTATCTTTCGATTCATAAAATACAATACTGATTTATCGAAAAAGAAAACAAACGGTCCAACTTTTCTATACATGTAATATTGTTAAGGCGTATTTAATATTATCTGCAATTAAAATAATACACTTAAGATTAATGTTTGAAACGTTGAAATGTTCACAATCTACACTGACCATAAGCCGATCACGTACGCTTTTGAAAGGAAGGATGACATATGCACCCCGAGACAATTTCGCTACCTTGACTCCGCCACCTTCCGGGAGAGGACAACGTGGTCGCCAATACCCTTTTAAGGATTGAAGAGGTCACTGCAACCATCGACATGGAGGAACTAGCCGCTGGTCTACGACGTTTCGACCTCCACGGCGCGCCCCTTCATTTCCCGCCAATTCCGTAGAGCAATGTTCGACAAAATTCATGGCTTGTAGCACCCAGGAGCCAATGCATCTGCCAAACTGGCATCCGCTCGTTACGTTTGGCTATTCATAAAGGGGAATTGTCGGGAGATGCCGAAAAACTGTCTGGATTGCCAGAAGTCCAAGATAACGCACCACGTGTCAACAGTACCAGGTACCTTCACACCGCCTTCTAGCCGATTCGAGCACGTCCATGTTGACATTGTAGTTATGCCTTACTGCGAAGGCTACCGCTATCTGTTGACATGCGTGGATCGATTCTCCGGCTGGCCAGAGGCTATCCCGATAGAAGATCAAGAGGCCGCTACAATTGCCCGTAATTTTTATTCCCACTGAATAGCACGTTTTGGGACTCGGATAACCATTACGACGGACCTAGGAAGGCAATTTGAGTCGCACCTGTTTAGGGAATTGAGCACTCTAACAGGTACGATCTATTTAAGAACAACGGCCTACCATCCAGAAACGAATGGGATGGTTGAAAGACTTCACCGCCAGTTGAAGGCAGCGATCAAGTGCCACCGCACCACTAAGTGGACCGAAACCATCATGCTAGGGATTCGATCAGCCTGGAAGGACGATCTGCAATCCACCGCCGCAGAAATGGTATACGGTGAACCCCTACGCCTTCCAGGCGAATTCCTAGCTAAAACAACGCCAGAAACCAGCACCACATCGGAGTTTGTACAACAACTGCGGCAACACGTACAACAATTACAACCCGTACACGGCACCAGGCACGGCGAGAGGACACCGTTCATCTTCAAGGACCTCGCAACCACAAGCCAGGTGTTTGTGCGCCATGACGGGCCAAAAGGACCACTCCAGCAACCGTACGATGGTCCATTCAAGGTTGTATCACGAGCGGAAAAAACGTTCGTGGTATGCATTCGCGGGAAGAACGTCAAGATAGCGATAAACCGTCTAAAACCTGCGTACGTTGTTGCCGACCTGGACGACTACAACACCAACGACGAGAGGACCATTGAGATCCAACAATCTCCAATCGTTCCAGAGCATCCAGCTACCTCACCGCCACCCGTACCGGAAGTACCAGCACCAACGGAACTGCCAGTCCAACAGTCGCAGATGTCATCGCCACATAGAACAACGCGATCAGGACGCCGTGTCCGATTCCCAGATCGCCTACAAGTCGGGTTCTCGTGACTTTATCACTGGCAGGGGGGTACTGTGGCGAAATAACTCTT
>NW_020442441.1:130226-135991 GCF_000699045.2 Agrilus planipennis
AAAATATTTAGTATAATATATAAAAATGTAATTAAAATTCAACATTAAAGTACGATCTCTATTTGTTTTTACAAGGGGAGTTAGCGTGACGCTTACAATTACATGTTACATTAGTTTGTCGACTTTTACTTTTTTATCCAGACTGTATTTATAAAATTTTATTGTAAAATTATGCTATATTTATAACATTTTAAACGAAATGTACTGCCAGGTACTGTATAATAAGTAAAAATTTATTATTCAAATTTGAATAAAGTGTATAATTGATTAATTATTTATTATAGGCAAACACTACCACAATTGGTACAAACAGTAATTCAATAACACACTTCCTTTAGCAATTAAACGTTTAAATAGCATTGTGTAATTAATAATAATGAAATAGTAACAGTATAAGAAAATCAAAATAATAAAAATAAAATCCTGATGTTATGCTGAAACTTGTGGGAAAGCTAGGCGAACTTCTTACATTGCGAAATGACCACGGCTAACGATGGTTGTTTTAAAAAAATTATAAAAACGACTCCTGCTAGCCTTGGTCATTTTGTTCTGTTCTAGGCATTCGTCTATTCGGCTATTCAGCAAGCAGTGGTCGTTTTCTAACCATGGTTAGTCGTGGTCGTTGGCGGACTTTGACGTTGGAGTACATTAATAAGTAATACTAATGTGAAAATTCATTTTCAATTTTCCATCCACTACAAACTACATCAGGTTATAATAAGGGGAAATTTTTGTTGCTGTTGAAAATTGAAAATAAATTTTCACATTAATATTATATATTAACCATTATTGTTAAAAATGTCATTACATCAATAAGTCTCCCGATAATTCCTTTAAAAGTGGTTGTCATGATTATATCTTTCAAATGCTATAGCTCGACGAGTAATGAAGAGTTACGTAAGGTAATCAACCTAATCAAAACCAGAAATATCACCTATTTGTCGACAATAGTATAGTAACTGGTTTAATCATACCCTATTATTCGAAAAAATCTCTCAAAATAATTAACCAAAAAACAATGACAGAAGGGTAATTTTAATAGCTTGCGGTAACTGAAAGTTAAGTATATCGAATTGCGGGAATCTGACAGTATAAACTATAAAGGCGGTGTTTGGAGCACATAATGTGTCAAGTACCTCTATGTTTATCTAAAATGAATATATAAAACAAGAATCATTGAATGACTTAGCGAGCGTTAATAGCATCTTAGATCTGATCAGATTCTGAGAGATCACGAAAGATTGATCAAGAAGTTAAGAGCCTTTGATGCTCACAGTAATTCGTTCGTTGAATAAAAGCTCTGTTGTAACGAAGAAAGAATGGTAAATAAAAAAAGCAGTGTTTCCGTTCCTTATATTTATATTCCTTGTCACCGAGTTAACAGGATGTAATCAGAATCTCGTGTCAACAAATGATAAGCAAGCACGCAAACGGAACTTCGTTTGACGGAATAGATTTCCCAAAGAAAAAGCAAGATTTTGTACATTTTGTTAATTGTCTGGAAATACTAAATGACAGCTTACTTTTTAATATACGGAAAGTTATGCGGCCTTTTCGGAACCGTGTTTATGTTTAAATGAAAAGAAATGTGTAGTCTTGAATGCCATTTACTTTGCTTCTTTTTTCTTAGAAAATTTTTAAATGACTTAAAAGGTCACAACAAAAGAGCTCACCCTCTTGATAAACGTTTACATAATCACATTATTCAATAATAAAAAATAATAATGGAGACTGTGGCATGTAAATAATTAAGAGGGACTCACCGTTTAATACTACAACAGTTTATGAAGAGCGGACATATGTTTCGCCCACATTAATGTGACCATAGAACGGCATCATTCTCTCTTCTACTAGGCATATCTCTCGCTCCTCTTTTAAATCATGTGGCGAAGAGCGTTCAAAATTTTTTTCACTCCAATCACATCGTGCAGAATTTTATGAACGTTTGGTAGACTAATCTGCAGGATCTCTTCATCTTCCTATAAATTATTCAATGGTCTTCTCTAATCAATTTTCTTCTCATTCTCCTCAGTGCAGACAACGTCTGTGGAACGTCGTGCCTTGGGGCGTCTTTTGTATTAAATTACCGTGACTAAATTCCCAGTACCACCGAAAAATCGTTGAACGATGAGGGCCGTTCTTTTTAAATTTATTTGTTCCATAAATTCATCGATTGAGAGACCGCGCGCGAAATTGCACCGAAGAATAACACCTGATTCGTCCTTAGACCACCCTGAAATTTTTGTAAAACTAAAAATTTTTTGCCCGCTTTATAATGAGCAACTACTGAAATACTATGTATCTTCAGTCATATGATAAGTGCAACTTTCTAGTAACACTGTACTCATCTTCCCACAAAATTAAAAATATTGCTGCATTGCAAAACTGATCTAGTGACCTATGAAGAGAATGTAAAACTCTGTATCTAAAAAAACCTTTCCAAGTACAGTTTATGTATAGACAGGTCCGCAGCTTTAACCAATTATCAATCTTTTTTCGTTGTGATCTGCGGCTCCCAATTTGTTTCTTTTAACCTTGATGGCAAGACAATAAAGATTTCTATTAAAATCAAAATATGAGTTCTTAAGCCACTATTTAATTAAACAGTCGGGAATATGATACCGCACCCCATTATCTTGTTTAAATTATTCAAAATTTATTTTCTCATTAAAGGAAAGAGAAAGTGATTGCAGCTAGTTCAAAATTTTGCTTAATCGTCTTTTTTAACAGCAATTTGTTTTCCATAGCAATACTCAATTTAATTTTTATTATTTTTGCAGATCTACAGGTAGGTATTCTGTACGTGCTATACTGTAGAATAGGGTACAATATATATGTATATAAGCTTATCTCTACATAATATTTCTTTTCAATCTATAAAATACGTAAATTAAATACCTACTTAGTTCTCTATATGAAGTATATGTTGATTCCACCTAAAATTAAAGTTTAATACGAAACCCAGATACTCGGTAAATTTAACTCCTTTGATGACCACCCCATTCACGATAATATCATAATTTTCTGGTACTGAATCAACATTCCCGAAAGCAATTAAAGTTTCTTTGAGAAGTTAGCCACCAATGTTCTTGTATAGACAGTACTGAACTGCTTTAAGTTTACTAACAGTCGTATCCCCCGCAAAGGAATGGCAATAGTTCACTTGCATTTGAAGAATTCAGTACCTTCTCGTGAGAAATCGAAGTCATTTATTCCTTTTCATTTCCTTATTTCAGGTTCTCCCACTTCCATTCCGAAAGCAAATATCGAACATCTTTCAACAATAAGACATTGACGGTGGCAGCATATTTACTAAGAAAAACAATGTATCTGAACTCAATGTTCAAGGAGGACCTGAACGAGCGTAATTCGCACTGTTGCGAGAAGACAATCATCCCGTTTGCGATGAAAAGCCAGCTGGTTTCATAAGTATTCATCCTAGGAAGGATGGAGTGTTATGTGTAGCGACCATCAAATCAGTACCGAGGAGATGAAACAAACAGCCAACAAGTTTTCAATATGGTTAATTCACGAGGTTGTGCCCAGCAAAGGTTGTGTGGTTCAGTATTATGCAGTGTCGCCTTTTGCCATAAACAAATATTAAACTGTGAATGTGCGGTGTTCCTGAAGTTCGACGTAAGGTGAAGCGTTGTTTCTCAACAATTAATTGTGTACGTAAGCGTTCGTCAATGACCCTTCTATATTCTAGACTGACAAAATAAATTAAGAAAAGGTCAAATTTGTTCTAATTGAGATATAACAACCATAGATGTTATAAATCAGTAAACCTATAGAAATGTATAAAATTTCAAGTGATATAACAGAAACAGGAGTCAGGAGGTGTAGAGGTAGACGTAGGTTAGATTACTGTTCGCAAATAGCTAAGGATGTGGGATGTTCTAGTTTTAGGGAAATGCGAAGTTTAGCTCAGGATAGGAAAGAGTGTTGGTACGTGTCCAACCAATCTTAGGACTGACGACCATATGATTATGATGATCATGATGATGATGATGATGACGGTGCTTCTTACGAATAATAGTTGCAATAGATACCATANCCATTTAGCATTATAATACTATTAAGATGTCTAGATTTCAATTCGTTTGTTTAACAGTATTTTTTTTCACTTTTATAAACCGTCATTTTTTATGTTCTACAATTTTCCATGAAACTGAAACAAACATTTTTGGTGTTTCGTTTTTATGGTTGATTAAATTACATTAAAATTTGTGCAACCTTTTGGCTATTTGTTTGAGCGATGGTTTCGATGATTTTATAAATTTTTTAAAAACAGAAATATAGCTTTTTCCCTAAAATACGGAAATTTCATTCATTATCAGTAGAATTTTAAAATGAACAACACACATCATCTGCGACATGAATTAAAATGTGCATGTTTAACATTTGGCTTATTCGTTAAGCGATGAACGTAAATAAAAAAATTACGAAGTAGGTAATATAGATAATGTTGCCACCTTTCTTTGTTTAAAACAAAACAACGTCAAAAAGCAACAATAAAGTAAAACAAACAAAAAACGCAAATACGTAGCTATCTAACTTGGTCAATAGATACTTCGTAGTCAACTATTGGATATAGCATGATGAAACGTTTATATGTACATATACTTAGTTTGAACACTTAAACCAATATTGTCAAACCCATACTTGGCTGCCCAGTATTGGACCAAAAATGGCAAAACGTTAATAAACCTAGCCTTGGCATTTGATAATTAACCGAACTTTGGACCAGTATTGGCAGGCCAATGCTTGGCTGCCCAAGTTTTGGACCACATTATACCTAGCCTCGTTATTTGAAGATTGACCAAACTTTGGACCAATATTGTCAAACCCATACTTGGCTGCCCAGTGTTGGATCAAACTTGGGGAAACGTTAATAAACCTAGCCTTGGCACTTACAAGTTGACCGAACTTTGGACCAGTATCGACAAGTTAATGCTTGGCTACCCCAGTATTGGACCAAACTTGGTGAAATGTTAATGTGCCTAGCCTTGGCATTAGAAGATTGGCCGAACTTTGGTCCAGTATCGACAAGCCAAAGTTTGGCTGCTCGGTATTGGACCAAACTTGGCGAAACGATAATGTACTAGCCTTGGCACTTGAAGACTGGCCGAACTTTGGACCAGTATTGACAAACCAATGATTGGCTACCCCAGTATTGGACCAAACTTGGTGAAATGTTAATATGCCTAGCCTTGGCATTTGAAGATTGGCCGAACTTTGGTCTAGTATCGACAAGCGAAACTTTGGCTGCTCGGTATTGGACCAAACTTGGCGAAACGGTAATGTACCTAGCCCTGGCACTTGAAGACTGGCCGAACTTGGGACCAGTATTGACAAACCAATGATTGGCTACCCCAGTATTGGACCAAACTTGGTGAAATGTTAATGTGCCTAGCCTTGGTATTTGAAGATTGGCCGAATTTTGGTCCAGTATCGACAAGGCAATGTTTGGTTTCTCACTACTGGTCCAAGCTTGGGCCTATCGTCAAGACTGGCATTTTCCTACATGGGAAATGGCGCTGTAAACGCCACCTGCAGTACAGTGCTACATTTTAGGATTACGTATGCTTCAACAAGGTCCATTTAAATATATGGATATCTACTTGCTGAAACGAATCCCGGCATAGCTCACCTCAACGTGGTAGGCACGTTACCATAATCGAATAAAATAATTCGAAGTGGTCTGTATTCTGTCGAAACTGCCAGACGCGGATCGCGATTTCGATCTTTTTGGATCTCATCAG
>NW_020442441.1:141628-167782 GCF_000699045.2 Agrilus planipennis
CAGTTAATATTCACATAAATAATTTCCATACAAAATCGGTACAAGAAGCGGTATTAATTTTGTTGTAAACAATGTGTAAAGTAAATCTCAGACTCAAACTCTCCTGCATAAGCTGATCAGTAGTGTGCGACTTGGCTTCGCTGCAATAGCGCGGGACGTTTATGTTGGTTATCCTAAACTGTAGAACCTGCGTGTTTTTATTTATTGTTGTCTGATTTCATTTAACAATATTAAAATTACTATTAATATTCACTCGATTATTATTAATATTACAATTACTAATAATATTGATTATAATTCAGTTCATTATTATTTTGAATAAAAATGTTTAGTTGAAAAAACATAAGTTCTACTTTTTAATAAATTCATAGACTTAAAAAACATAATAGAAAATAAAATACACTGTTTATATTAGAAAGAAATTAAATATTTATTGACTGATAATAATAAAAATGAACAATGATATAAAATGATAAAAATTGTATCAGTTTAGTAATGATATCTTTTCACCTTCATTAGTTCGAGACGATACAAATATGAGACGTTGCCAAGTCGAGTAAAGCGACGCAGTAGGTCAATTTTTTCGCTTATGTGCATGGGAGGCGGGGCAAAAGAGCGTAGTGCTGGTCAACTAATTCTTACAGTTAGAGTGGGTAACTTATATAGGGAAATCGTATTCGTAGGTTGAGAACCACTGGTCTTTGGGAACGTCCTTAATAGGGACTGTATAGTTTAGAATGAGTTGTGGTCTTATCCCATACTAATAGTAGATAGTTACGTTCCTTACTTCTAATTGTCCGCTGATTATTTATTCCAATATTAATATTTGTCGTTTGGTTGTACTTTGTTTTCCGATATTTTTGACACTTAGAAAGTCAAGTTGCAAAAAAATGTTAAGTTCTTTTCGAGTTCTTATTTTATTTCGTACATTTTATTGAAAAAATACCGATCGTGATTTTACATCAAAATAAACTCGTTAATTTTAGTGGCGCAATTAGAATTCATTTTGTTAAATTCATCGTATAAATATTAGTTACTGGGGAAACGCTTGTAACTACCTATTACCTATATAGCTATTATATTGAGGAGTTTAAACCGAAGCGAATTATTAAACAATAATTTATTATTCTCCTGTATTTGGAAGTGTCTTTTTGCTACCCAGATGTCAGTAACGTATACAAAAGGCGGCACTTGTATTTTTTCATTTTGGTAAATAATGAATTTTTAAATCCAACTCGGTATAAGAAATTCCCATTAAGTGTCAGAAGTGAATAATGTGGCTCAGATACATGCAGCATACAATCCAGTAGTGACACAAAGGGTCGGACAAAGAATAGAAACAAATGACACCAATAGTGCCTCGGCAAAGGCAGATGATTAAATGTGTTTTCTTGTTACTGTGAGCAAACATGCTGGTTTCGAACCTTAAACTGTACTGCAGAATATTCTTTGATTAATTTTATTGGCAAATGAATGGGCAAAATCAGTGAAATACGAGTTTAACTCATCGTAAGTCACTATCAAATACAATATTAAATATTGAAAAAATATTGCTGCTTCTTGCCAGCTGCTTTCATAGAAGAGTATTGCTATGTTTAGATGCGTGAATTGGAGGCAGTAATTTATGTAACTAACCGCGTAGTAGTTCTGTAACGCTGAGGGAATACGCCCTCCATTACTCCATTCCATCCTAAACTAATAGAATGTCGTTCAAAAAATAGGAGAGATACATGTCGGAGTGCTTTGTTCAAAGTACCTAAAAATAATTCTGATGTGGTATTCAGACAACACAATTCAATAGTTATATAGAAGGAAAGCAATGGGTAAAAGAAAATTAATCATGTAAATTTTAATCAATATATTAAGAAGTTACATCTTAAAAAGATTAACAAATATTAAAAAAAATCCCCCATCAGGATATGCAGAACATTAAAATTTCGGTAGTGTTTGTAGTTACTTGGTTACAGGATAATAAATAAGTATGCATGTTAAAATATACGTGTATCAAACTCGTGCATTTTCGAGCGTGCGCAGAAGTAAACTTCGTCCCAAGGATACTGTAATGTTCGTGGGTTAACAAAATTTACTTTTAAGACTGATAACGACGAAAACTATTTATTTACACTAATTATTATTAAAGGACATAAAAACACTATTAAATTATTACCAACTTAGGTGATGAATTACTCTATTTATTTACAGTACTGTTGATATATCACTATTCACTGTGCTGTCAATTTATTTCTAGATTCGCTTCTGCAACGGTCACTTTATTTCTACTCCATTCGGCGATCGTCTGTTCGTGTAAATACTCTTTTGTTTCCTTTCGGGAACCTTCTCGAACCGTACGGAAAGGTTTCTTTTTCTTTGAACTGTTTAATTGCTTTCCCAGAACGCAGGTACGACACACATATTTACAAATGCAGCGCACATGAAGAAAGGCGCCCTCGGCTAGTCGGCAAATCGATAAGCCGCTCACACACGCGTATGCCCGATCGCACACAAACACGCTCGTGCTCGCTACAATACAATGGACAGTATTCACAATCGTTTCTTACTTCTGAATTGTTTAAAATCCACATCCTCATAAAAATGCCCTCATTCTGATGAGAATATTTGATGTGCTATAATGTTGTATGTGTTTCACTATCGCGATGCTAGGAAAATAAACCAATAACAATTACGGTTATATAGATAAAGTATAAAATAAAAATAACGTATTTTACTGTATAAACATATTAATAGCTAACAGTTGTAAAGTTAAAAAAAGTTCTGTGTGGCATTATTTTTCCAAAATTAATAATATAATATATGTAATTTGTTTACATAAATCTAAATATCTGAATGATAGTACAGTAAGAGCAAACACAGAGTGTTTATTTAACGTATTTCAATTGCAGCAATCATAACGGCGTTTTATACCCTCACATGGAGGGTGTACATTGCCGGTGACTCTTAATCTCATTACCGTATTTAAGACAGTTTACCGCTGAGGAAGTTTTCGCTGGGGATATGGATAACCGTACAGTTCATTTGTTATTTTGACATCGCATCATCGCACATCCACGCGCCGTAAATTAGTATCATGTCACAAAGTTCTACCATACAAAAAGCCATTGTAACAACTACTGTTCTACACTGACCTATGACAGTAAACTCTGCCCTACTGAAATAAATTCGACTGACTACTTACATACAAGCATACATCGTTAAAAGAACAAAAAACTAATTGTAATATAAACATTTTCAACCATACTTAAACAAGTCTAACGAATAACAAACCATACGTGAGTCAAAAATACAAGGAAATCCAAGAGGAATGCTGCTAATTACTAACTGTTTGAATGCAGCGTTGTATTTTCGCATTTCCCTAAGTGATCCTATCAGGATCGGACTCGGTTTTGTCTATACTTTTAATTAGGTTTTTCACATTCGGGTCACCAAATATGTACTTTTTCCTGGTTTTACAGTACCCTATCACCTGCTGCAAGCTTGCTACATATTTCAGAAGCACCCTATATTCGTTAAAATTAATAAAGTGGTTAGAAAGCTATCTTTTCTTTATTTAAAAATGGACTGATTTCTCAAAATGTATAAAAATAAAAAGGATGAAAGGTAATTGTCTACTTTTGCAGCCACACATCCGATGACTTTTAGATTTAATTATGCTGATGATTTTCATACAACATGTTGGGCGCGGAAATCATAATGAAGCATAGTTTTCGAATGTTGAAGAACTATATCTGGTGACCTATGATATATGCAATAGGTAATAATGCATTGAAGCCAATATTTGGTTAAGTAGATTTACAACAGGCTGGCAGTTTCTTTAATGGTCCTGCCCGGCGGTGGCGGGTTGATATGTTGAAATAATATCTTCGAAAAGAGAACCTCGTGACTTTATTACAATATATTAGCCCGCCTCCCGCTGGCAGGGGTATTGTAGAAACTCCAGTTTGTCATAAAGCTACCTAATTACAATAACGTCACCAATGCATATACATCGCCAAACAACCTGCCTTATTAATAGGAAGTGTTGCTGTTAAACTAGACAATAAAAAACGAAATATACATATCCGCATCCATATCCCAATTTTCATGAGTGACCGCAAATGCGCAATTCCGCACGCTCATCCGCATCCGCTAGCTTAATTTCGCATCCGCATCCATTACATCACATCCGTTACAACCCTAATTGCGACATTGGTATAAGTACCAGTCACCGTTTTGTCGTAAGAATAATGTGTGTTGTATTATTATTATGGTTTTCGTTTGCGTTTGGGGTTTAATTGCATTTTCCTGGAAATTGTAATAACCCAGAAGTTACATCATATTTTATTAATTATATCTTATTCACAAGTATTCATACGATCGGCTATTTGAATATATCGTCCACTCTCTTCGAATCGCCTAGCCGATCTAAATAATAATAATTATATAACGTCGCATGTTGAGCCAAAATATGTGTCACATTAAAAACTTTTGTTCTTCCGTTGTTTTTTTCCGTTTTCTATCATTACAAATTTTGATATACAATTAAAATGTTTTGGGCAGCTAGACATCGAGAAGCCCATTTGTATAAAATTGCCTTTTTATTACGACAGAACTCTGATCATTCCTAAAGCATTTATAATATCGCTTACTCTAATAAACAAACAAATAATTGAATATTCTTTTAGTAGTCGTAAAATGTGACTACATTTCTTTCGAACTTAACCTTTACTCTATCCGCCGCAATTACGAAATGTAATTTAATGTTACGACTGACTTTTATTCTTAAGTGTATACCGCGCGAAACGCTCAATTTTGCGTAAAGTCTGAGCGATGTGGAATCTTCAATTTCGTGATTTTCCAGACGTGTAACCAATTCTGTTAGCCTTAATGGCAGTGTAAAGAACAAATTGCTTCGAACATAACTGTTTACGAAGTACCTACTCTAAAACATATAGAATCTCAACGGAAACCTAATCCGTTAAATAAACCTCACGTGCACTTTTATATCCAGGTTGCCGGAAATGAAATATAAGCACCTCTAAAGCGCACAACGGATATAACTCATCAGACGGCTAATAGCCTTCAGTTATTCGAACCGAACGGATAATACTTTCCATTCAAAAATCGTTCACAACCGAATTGATAAACTTGGTAAATGAAACCTCAAAAGTTCCATTTTTATTTACGTATCTTCGCAAATACAGATATGAACATTTCAAAAGTTTATACGCTGTTTTTGCACAGTTTTCTACTATTGTTCCTGTGATCATTTCATGTCGATCTGAAAATACAATAATATTAAAGGCATCTTCTATCATTTATTACCAGCCTTATTATCCACGCAGAATGTTTTACTCTGCAGAAATAATTACCCCTACGTTCGTAACCTACGGTTTAGATATATGACAAAACAAATAAATATGTCAGTCAGCATGTAAAATTTCGCTATTTATTTACTTGCACGTTTCACAATTTTCTAAAAGCCAGGCTATTTTAATTTTGTAATATACCCAGAATGTATGTGTTTAAGTATAAAAATCGACTATCCTGTAATTTAAAACGTTTCTAAGGCTAGCATTGTAAAGTAAGCAACATGGAATAGTTGTTTGCTGAAAATTTAGTCAAAATTGAGTGCCAATTTACTGCCACAGTTAGAAATTTGACGCTCCTCTGGGAGCTTCAGCAACCCATGCATTGCTTGCTTTAAACAACTTCAAACTAGCTGTTATATATATAGCGAAAACATAGAAAGAATTGGACAATAAAGTTAACCATGGATCAGCGTAATTAATGCTCAACGTGCGCTGATTATTCGACTAAAAAAATAAATGAATCCTGCAAAAAAAGTCCTACAAATGGTCCAATAGACGCCACCTATAGTACAATGCTACATTTGGTGGAATTCAATACGCTTAACAAGATCCATTGAACTGAATCCAGGCGTAGCTCACCATCACGTGATAGTCACGTTACCAAGACCGAACAAGGATATTCCAAGTGGTCAGTATTCTGTCGAAACTGCCAGACGCGGATCGCGATTTCGATCTTGTCATTGCGTGGCAGACGGTTTCGACATAACACAGACCAACTTTAATGTACCTTGTTGAGCTTATTGAATTCCGCCAAATATAGCATTGTAAAATTAATCAGCTGTGCTATTTGTTATTGAAATTGAGAACGCGCAGACGTTTAATTTTCTTTGGATTTTATATTTCACTTACACGAAATTTACAACTTACACTAAGTAAATCGAACCATCGGTAAACTATTTGAAAATTATCTTTGAACCATTAAACTGTATTTAAACTATTGGTAACCTATCTTTTAACTGTGTGTGAACTATCTGACTTAAAAAAAGAAAAACTACAACTTAAATTAACTTTGATTATGTAAATAAAGAGGGTTAAGTGTAGGAGTCCTGTTAGTTTTTAATTGCCAAATAACTTATCAAACAAGTCAAGTTGTAGTTTTAACAGACGTCCTTGTATTAACTATTTTACAATCAACAGTAATCCCAAAATATTTTCTTTAAAATAAATTCACCAAAAAACTGACGAATTTCACAGACACTTTCTTTTGAAAATATTTTCGCAGACACTTTGTTTTACTAAAGTTAACAACGCAATTATTTACATACTATCTAGATTAACAGAAAATAAATATTACAAAAAATAATTAATCACAACAAGTCCCTTCCTGAATATTGTGAAAATAGTGTAAAATTTTACCATTTGAGCCATTTCCAAGCAAAAGTTTAAATATTTATAGGGCAATAAAATTAAACGCTTCGAGTCCTCGATGGACCTAGACATCACAATACATGATTATGACAGATTACTTGCGGTCAACCCTGACCAATTTGTGTAAATGTTTTATCTTGAGATTTATTACAGTGCCATCTATAACACTATTTTAACGCATAGACATAAAAGAAACCCTTCTGAAAATCGAAACAAAAGAAACTATTATTTGAATGAAAGAAAAAAGAAAAAAGAAACTTTTTCCTCTACAAAAATTTTCAGCATTTTCAAGCTCTCAGCTGAGTACATGTACAAATGACGATGTATTGAAAAAGTATAACCAACTGCTTCTTTAGCAGCTTGATCAAAAGATAATTAAATCCAATAGTGGAAAAAATAAATGTCTTACAAAATTGGAGTGTCAATCGTTGAGTGTCCAAACCGCTAGAATGTTAATTTAGCAAGTTGTATTTAGCACAATCATTAGTTACTTGCCAATACTATAAAACGCTCATTCTGTCCTACACATATTATGCTCCAATTTCTCAGTCCTCCATTCATTCATTCGATTTTATTTTATGAGCACTTGTTCTATGATTGCCAATATGCAATTTTTTTTCACGAAAAAGAAACATAAATCATAATGAAACGTCTCTAATACAATACAATTGCAGCTTATCCAACAGAGAACTAAAAAATGAAATGAAAGAAAATATTTTCATTATAGAGTGTACCTGGTGTGTATGCTCTGCTCTTATCTTCGTAGAATATAACTGATGCATGGTGAAGACGCAAAAGAGCGAGGGAATCCACGTGAGCGTAATATACGCATTAAAATCGATGAAAAAAATAATAAGACGCTATTAGCACGGATAATGCTTAATGTTTCTACTTATATGAAAATAAATTTTTAAATATTCTTGTAGAATCAAACATTAGTGATGATAAAAATGAATACCTATTAAAATTAATGTCTAGACAAGTGGTATAACGATGATATACGTTTTAGCTTTTACCTGAATATTAATATAATATTATCAATTTAAGTTAGATTCCTGACCGTTAATTTTAAATAATTTTTAAAAATTTTTTGTAGGATCCGCAATGTGACGAAATATTTATGTAGGACACTATATTTATTGGTTACAATACATGTTTATTGAGCATGTCCATAATTCTCCGATAAATAGTAACTGTAGAAGTAGTGCTATGAAGAGCTAAGAAATTGGTGCATGATCTTTGTAGGACAGTACGATCATTTTATTGTATGGGTAAATAATTAATAATTATGCGAAATACAACTTGTTGGTGATAAATTTTCATACTCGTGAAATATACCTTTTCATTACCTCACCATTTCCACATGTTGTTAGATAGTTGGAAGCTTGAGAACGACGCTTTATCGTTGTAGATCACGTCAAAATGAAGGGCCGATTGGTCCTTTGATAGGACCCGTATACATTTTACGAATAAAATAAAACAGAGGGATTTATGGGATTTATTTCTCGCATTTTTTTTAAAATTTTGATATCGACAAACAGCGGAAGTAATTAATCTTATCAAATTAACTAAATTAATACATTTTTAATAAGCATGAAACATCGTATTCCTTCTAAGTTTCTAGTAAGTCCATTATTGAATTTAAATTTATTTCTTGTATTGTGGCACAGTTCACACTTCGGTTTTATTTTATTAGTCCGACAACGATTTTAGGTTGAACATAGCTGGTCTAAAGTTTGACAATTAAATCGGCTGTTTTCTCTCTCAAGCTTGTTAATCACTCATCCAATTACTTTCACAATTATAGTTACAAGTGTTTATTCGAAATAATCACAAAAATATCGTAACTAGATTTTTGGCACCTTACATGCGTAAGGTGAAAAACCTCAAATTTAAAAAAAGGTCTGTGTAGCCGAACCCCACCCTAACCTAACCTAATGTAGTTATTTTTATCGGCACCCCTTAAAAATGACAACTACCACACAAAAATTTTTTTACTGTCTTAAATTAGTAAGGTACCCTTTTAAAGCTGGCATGAAACAATTATAAAGCATCGGATAATTGCCGCAACTTATCCGTAAATTAGCTGTGATAGCCAAAAATTAGTCGCAACCTGAGAAACCCGAAAACCAGTTTGCAAAATTTGTAAAATGGTAAGGTCCTTAACTGCTAATTAATCCCTGTAGATGTAACCTACTAACCAGGAGATTGAAATTTGTTGTTTTCAAAATGGAGTCCTTTTTCTATCTTGACGGTCCGACAGCCGTTATTTCGAGTGAGGTTGTAGTTAGGCACTCTTTTTCGGACTTGAAAGTTGCTGTAAATATTTCTTAAATCAGCCGTGAAAGCCAAAAATTAGCCGCAACCCGAGAAACTCGAAAATTTGTTTGCATATCAACTTTAAGTGATATTACCATGCAAAAATTGTAAAATTGGCGAGGAAAATCATAAACCACTAAAACTGGTCTTATAATTAGCCACTAATGATTTAGGCAACTAACCAGGATATTCGATGTATTTGCTGTAAAATCAGTTAGGAAAGGCTAGGACACTTCGAATCAGGCTCATGATTACTCACTAATACACTGCTTACGATGTAAACTACCAACCAGGAAAGTCGAACTTTTTTCAAAATGACATCATCTTTCAATCTTGAGTGAGATTATAATATTCAAATTTCTGGTTGCGGCTAATTCATGACTTTCACAACTAATTTGCGAAATTTCAAGCCTGATTTAGAGTGCCTACTATAATATGACTCCAAGTAGGCGTCGTCGAACCGTAAACATGGAAAAGTGACCCATTTTAAAAACAAAATTCTAACCCCCTGGTTAGTAGTCTACATCATTAGCGGTTAATTAAAAAGACAGATTTTAGTTGTTTAGGTTTTTCCATGCTAATCTCAAATGAAGTTTCTAGGTTTCCCGAGCAGGAATTAAGGAAAATTTTACCTTGACGACCACCCCAAAGTTATAATTGTTACCTAACAAAAAAGGATACCATCCAAATTACATCCCGCTTCTGAATGAGGTTGTTGGTTATTTTATTAGTCCATATTATATTATACTAGTGACCCGCCCCAGCTTCGCACAAGTGCAATGCTGATACTAAATATATTTTTTTGTTTAGATTATTATCGAAAATGGAAAATCTTCAAAATATACACCCTGAACATACTAAGTATACTACAGAATGTCTTTATATACAACATTCACAGTTTTTTTGTCATTAGAGAATACAAACCGGCCTCCCGACCGGTACCGCCGCAACCGCTATGTCCCTGCATTTTAAATCTGTAATATCTTCGAAAATATTCATTTAAATTACATGTTGTAAAGGGCCATATTGATCTATATTAAATGCACAATGTATTTAAGGTACTTAATTGGATAAGAATTAATGCTGTATTGCCTACAATCGCTTCGTAAATAAGTCATTATTTCTCATAAAAAGTAAAGGATAAAAATGGTTATTGTGGGTTATCCCTAAGAGATAGACATATACCATCCCGGACTTTTTTGTAGACCCTTTTAAGATGTACAATATTGTAGTAGGTACATTATTTTGATCTATCTCGTAGGGTTCAGCCAGCGTTTGCAATGTAAGCGCAAAAAATGTGTTTATTTACGACATCACATTAGAAACCTCTAAAATTATCAGTGTTTCCGTATTATATTATGCATGTATTATACATATAAATCTTCCTCTTGAATGACTCTATCTTTTAAAAAAAAAACCGCATGAAAATCCGTTGCGTAGTTTTAAAGATGTCAGCATACATAGGGACAGACAGCGGGAAAGCAACTTTGTTTTATACTATATATAGTGATAGTGATACAGTGTTACAATTTAATTAGGTTTAAATCTATAGGAAACTGATGTTACAATCAAATTTGCTGATGCTGTTTTCTTCTAGCTCTTTGATATTCTTTTCGATATAATATATACACTAATTAGTTTTGCGTATGTATCTATTTGAATTTCTAATATTATATTTAAAAAGACATGTTAGCATGCGCACAATAGAAAACTATTTATATTTGAAGTGAAAAGATTCGTGTGCATTTGTAGTTGTTTGTAGTTGTAGTTGTCGACAAGATAACCGCAGAATTTTGTTAATTTTTCATTTTCAAGTCAAAAACATATTAAACTTCTCCAACACTGTTTGGGTCTAAAAATGCTTAACCAGGCGTATATTTATCTTCTTGGCCTAATCTATTTTGAATACATCTGGCAACAATGCGCCCCCTTGCTTTAAATTTACCATGTTCTCTTTTTCTTTTAGGTATTTCTTTTTCGCGTAAAATTTAATATAAATTTTTTAATTTAAAGGATAACCATAAAGATTATGAATTCCTGTAATTCAGAATAACCATGAATTACCGTATATGTATAATGCTCGTATTCGTATTCATTCCTAAATATATTTCACTTTGAACTGGACTAATTTTCAGTAGCGTGGGCTCTGAACAAATAAATACGTAGTTGAATAAAATATAATAATGGGTTTTATTAAAGACACAATCTCAAAAAAATCAGCATAAAGAAGAAATAATAATAAAAACAAAAAAGTGTCTCCTGTAACAAAGAACTTCTTCTCTATTCCTTACGCTAAGGTTTTGTCCGAAAAAATAACATGGTTATTTAAAAAATATAATATCAATATTGCTCCTAAACATATTAAGACCAGTTCTAACCTTTTTAACAAACACAAAACTAAAATGAATTTATTACATAAAACCAACTCAGTTTATAAGATTTTATGTAATAGTAGTGAAAAAATCATACATTGGACAAACAAAAAGACCATTATACGTTAGGAATCGTGAACATAAAAACGATCATAGGAAACTTATTGTGGAAAACCCTTCTTTCAAAGCTGCTTTAGCTAAACATAAATTTGATAAAGTTTTTAATCTGAGGCGAAACGTTGGTTTGTTTTAAAATAAAAAAAATCTTTTTACTCCTTATTTGGCTCATATTATTTTGTTGGTACCATTCAGGGGAAGAGTTATGGAATGTATAATAGAATAAAATAGTCAACCTTACAACTAATGTCATTGCTGTTCCAATTGATTGACGGATCCCTTCGCCCTTCAGACTATGCCGGAAGGTAGGGCGGAAGGCCCTCTTCAGCCTGCTTTCAGGAATCGTGGGAATGGGTGGGTGGTGGTTCGGGTGGGAATGATGAGACGGACGAAATGAAGACAGAAGAGAATGAAAGATTATCTGTGGAATATGACTGCCCCAGCATTTACCTAATTTTGTTATATTCATACAAGATTACTATTCAAGCAAATGAAAAATAAATCTAGCGGAAAACGATCGGCAGCCGATTTGAATTTGTACATCGTATTATAACGGTCATCTCAAAATGTAAAAGCAAATAATCATAAAAAATATTCATATCAGACTGCCAAAATCAGGGCTCGTACTCTGCAAGCTAAAATTGGCGGGTGGTTTGCACTCATACTAGTTTGTTTATAGAAAGTGTAATTTTGTTAAAAAAAAAAAACATTCATACTAATACTAAAATCTTTTTCAGCATCATTTATGTTGCCAAATGACGGTGGCTTATCTGTCACTTAACCATGGAATGTATCCTAGTGAAACTTAAAATTTTCATTTTTAACCTCTATCACCCCTGCTTATAGTTTATCGCCTCCACTTTTTGTCGATTCCGATGAAGTGTTTGGACCTACCCCTACCATCTCTACCACTACCAACATCGTCCGAGCGATGGTCCTATCATCTAGACAATTACCAAAAGTACTCTCTGAAATTGGGTGCCAATCAGAAAAATGCAGTAAAATAATGTGAACGTCGTTTGAAACAAATACCGAACTGGTATGAATATTTGGGAAAAATCCAATTTTTCAGGTAATTTCTTAGTAGTTGTGTATAAATTAATTAACAATCTGGTATCAGTTGTTTTTTTTTTTAAGAAAGCCGGTTGCCAATTTTTTTTGTCTTTTTCGGCTGGCAAGGTATATCCTGATTTCGACAGCCTGGTATGAATATCCTTTTACGTGTTTTGTTTGACAGGCAGCCTGGTATGAGACGTTTCTTACGATCGGTCGTGTGCTCCTGGTCTATTAGCAAATACCCTTCGAAGAAGCAAATTATTTCAACCATTATTTAAAATTACACTTTGTCGAAGCAAATATTATTTTACCAGATAAATGCCAATTACTTAGTAATGTCTTAAGAAACTGTTACAGAAATTATTTCGCGTTTTTTGTTCTCACCAGTTCCTGTTGAGGTTAACTGTATCCTTTTCTTTCTTCATATTGGTTAGAATATATTAACTATTGTAATCGGATAGAACATTTGCTTTTGGGTAGACATTTGCATCTTATTCGATATTGATAAAAGAAGACGACACTGCCATGTATTTCCTTTTATGAATACGTTATATCAACATAAAGGGAAATACTTCACAACAATAACGCTCACTTGTAATCCTAAAAGTATATCCGACAAAAAGAACTTATTGCATGTAGGTAAATATATGTGCATTTATTGTTGAGTACAACTGTACTCTATAAAAGAGCTATTATTGACGATGAGTGCAACTGTTGTATGAAATTTACATACATTATCTTCTTGTGTAATTGTACATTGTCTAGAAAACTGTTAGTCAAATGACATTTGCTGAGTAAAATAGTATCTATCTTGGTGAATTTTTTGAAATAATGGATGAAACAACTTGCCTAGCCGAAAGGTATTTGCCTAGGCAAAGGTTATTTGACTGGAATAATCATTTGTTTGCGACATATATATATATGTTATCAGTTGAGATTCATCAAATACAAAATTTCCAATGTGTATACCTATTCTATTATACAAGTTGAGTTAACTGTCTTGAACAAATAGATAAAATACCGCAAACGGCGTGGTGAACATCATCTATGGCTGAGTGCACATATAGTGGCATTCAGTATATGTGATACCTGAAATGTATTGTAGTTGTACATAAGTGTCTTTAATACACACATATCCGGGGAAATGTATACATTTCCTAGGAATTGTATGAAATTCTGATATTTTACTAGGAAATGTATAAAACTAATGATTTCTGTAAATATGTACGTATGTTGTGTGATGTGACAATGTAAAAAAATACTACAATCGTCAGTGTACTGCTGTACCACATAGAAAAACTTCTCGAAGGACCAGTGCACTCGATGGTAAAGAATACTCACACAACAAATAAGAATAACTATATTAGAAATGCTTCAAATGCACACTAAATTGAATGTTTATGGAGAACTCGCCTAAATATAGAAAATACGACAAATGGCGCTGTTAAGACAGCAGGTAAAAGTTGGTCTGTGTTCTGTCGGAGCTGCCTGCGACGCGTTGATGAGATCCAAAAAGATCGAAATCGCGATCCGCGTCTGGCAGTTTCGACAGAATACAGACCACTTCGAATTATTTTATTCGATTAAGCTAACGTGCCTATCACGTTGAGGTTGGCTACGCCGGGATTCGTTTTCAGCAAGTAGATATCCACACAAGTGGACCTTGTTGGAGCATACGTAATCCTAAAATGTAGCATCGTGCTACAGATGGCGTTTACTGCGCCATTTGTAGTATTTTCTAAAACGCACTGTTAAGACAGCAGGTAAAAGTTGGTCTGTGTTCTGTCGGAGCTGCCTGCGACGCGCTGATGAGATCCAAAAAGATCGAAATCGCGATCCGCGTCTGGCAGTTTCGACAGAATACAGACCACTTTGAATTATTTTATTCGCCTAAATATATGTTAGGATGGTAAAATATGTTAAATTGATCTAAATGATGGTAATGGTTGAAATTGTTCTCTGTCGATGAATGAATGATTGTGTCGATTGATTATTGATTATGAGTCGATTAATGATTGATTGTTCTCTCAAAATTCTTAATATATAAATTGCCATCCCTACTATGAAAATGAGCCAGCCAAAACTGGTTCAAACTGTCCAACTATTGTTACGGTGGTGACCTTATAATCCTGGGAATACCGAATGGTAATGATTTCGGAAAAGTCAATACATAATACACGTTTCTTTGGTACCTACACAACAATAGTGCCGGAATTGAACATAATTTGGAAATGTTGCTGAAGGTTCTTTAATACAAATAATAATATTGAACAGATACAAATGATACAAATAAACCAAGAAAAAAATGTGCAAATGAACAAATATACCTACATATATACAAAGAAACAAATACACAAATAAACATATATACCTACAAATAAAGAAATATACATCTATAGCTACATTCCTACATTTCATACATTTCCGGTAACATATGCAACAAGGTCCATTAACGTTGATGGACATCGACTTGCTAAACTGAAGAGTTCGCCTCTACGTAGTTAGCACGTAACTAAATGGAACAAAAAAGTTCATGGTGGTCAGCGTTCTGTCGAAACTTTCGATTATTTTGGAAAAGGTCTTAGATAGAAATGTGTATTTCATCTTGAAGTTCGAGTCGTTTGCAATGGGAATGCATTTTTTTGAACACAGCAATGGAAGAAAACAGGAAAGGGAAACTGTGTAATTGGAAATACTTTTGAAATTGATTTAAACGGATCGTCGTTCAATCTCTTCGAAAACGTATAACATTCATCTAAAAGTTTTTCTACAATAAAGAGATCCAATCAAGATATATCAATGTTTCAAGACAAATAATTCGCCCTGTGTATGCTAAAGATTTATTTTTGTTGTATTTTGTATTAAAATAACGTCATGTTTTCGTATATGTTTCATACTTTGTATTTCTTGTTTTAGTTACCTTGAAATTCATCTTTCTCAGCATGTACATGAACCAGAGAAGTTTAGTTTGAAATAAAATTCAAGTATACATATTTACACAATTGTTTATGTATTACTAGCTTTTCCCCGCAGCTTCGCTCTCAAAAATTAATATTGTTTCCCCATAAAACCTTTTAACTCCCAATTCACCCTTAAAACGTTTTTATTTTATGTAATGTCACCATCATAGATTTCAAATATGGTACAAATGTAGCAACATTTCATCCTTAAGGGTTGATTTTTAAAAATTGTCAAAACACGTATTTGCTTAATTTCAACAATGAGCAACCTTCGAATAAATCCGAGTACAAATAAAATATACCCCATGGAAACGTTGCAACCACTTTTCATTCGAATAATAATATCAAGTAGTAT
The DNA here is from genome assembly GCF_000699045.2 of Agrilus planipennis. Classification (NCBI taxonomy): domain Eukaryota; kingdom Metazoa; phylum Arthropoda; class Insecta; order Coleoptera; family Buprestidae; genus Agrilus; species Agrilus planipennis. The sequence continues at coordinate 157,542 of NW_020442441.1, forward strand.
ATATTCGAAGTTTCAAGTAAATTCAATCACAAATAATGTGTCCCAAACAAAAATTGCAACACTTTTTTACCCCCCCCCCTTTTGGAGGTTGAATTTTTTAAAATATAGAGATAGGTCTTTCAGAAATTAAATGAGAGACCATTAAAGCCGAGTTTCAAGTAAATCTGACCACAAATAATATATTCCATTTAAACATTGCTACTCCTCTTCACCACTCATCCCCCCATCAAACAGAGATTGAATTTTTTAACCAGTTTCAAGTAAATCGAACCAAAAACAAACATGCAATCTTTGCAAACTCGTTTTAGCTTTCTAAACAGGTAGAATTTTGTAAAATATTGAAATGGGTATGTATATCACTAATTTTATATGAAAAAGCATTAAAGCCGAGTTTCAGGTAAATCTGACTATAAATAAAACACAATACTTAACCATAGATAACGTTTAGCTGTCACTTGCGTTTTGTTACTACATGTTAGTTGCGTTGTGTTATATCATTTTTATTAAATGAACGGCTAGATTGTTTTGATTGATAAATTTTTCGTTTTGCTCTCAGTTGCGTTTTATCGTTCCATGTCAGTTGCGTTTTCTTATACCACGTTTCACGAGAACGGGATAAAAACTATCCTATGTCTTTCTTCTGGTTCTAAGGTACCTCCCCACCAATTTTCAGCCAAATCGGTTCAAAATAGTGTAACTAACACGACTTTCTTTTATATATATAGATAAAAAAAAATGTTTTACCATCATCGCGAATTTTAAAGAATTGTANAACCCTACTTCTTAACTGTAAGCTGTAATAGTTACTTTATATTATTATAAATAAAATTAACAAAATTGGGTTTTCAAAAGGAGGGATAAATCAAAAAGACAAAATATAACAAAGCAATCAAAATGAAACCTACAAAAAAGAATACTACCGCCGAGAAAATTAGTTTCACAGTAATACAGTTTAGCTACAAAAGTTATTTATCGTTACTGTTTTTACATACTTTATCAAACTCTAGAGCAAATAAATATCATTATGTAATTATATAGGTATTTGTACAGACTTTTGTTGATTTTAAAGTTCGATTTTCTTCCTGACTAACTTTAAAGATGACGAGGTTTTATTTATAAAAATTGTTATGTATGAGCATGCACGTGGTAATCAATATATTGATTCCCGACAGCTTTTGAGTTTGGCCGCAGGCAGGTACACGTCAATAATCATCAGCTTCTGTACTATAAGTGCAATAAGTCATACCGTGAGTGATACATATTTGCCGCATACAATAGGAGTTCCATAATTTCCAAAAATATTAAAGACTGTTCTGGAGAATTCGATAACAATATTCATAAATAGGCCTCTGGATGACAGTGATATAAATACAATAACGAGTAAATATAAATTAATGAAAAAGCGTTATATACATAAGTAGTTTAACTAACAATTTATTGTTATCGTGTAAATAAATGACTGTTATATAATTAGCCGTTAAATAAATTAAATTAATACTAGAAAATTCGTCAGTAAATGTAATGTTTCTGACTTTGTAACTATGGATATAACGGGTAATCTTCAATTTCAAATATCCTTTAACCAGTATTTAGAATAGACCTTTAAGATGGGCTTGGGCTACTCATGATTCCATTAAATTCAAGGGGCATTAGTGGAGATCAATTTTTCAACGTAATTCGACGAAAAAACGCTAACTTAAGAGATATGTGAATGCTTTCTGTACAAAAGTTGTTGAGTTTAAATAAACTTGTAAAAATTTGAATAAATTTGAAATAAAAAAATTGAATATAAACCATAAAGTTTGCTTTGGTCTTCAGTTATGGCAACATTATGTTAAATGTAATGTTTATCAATATTCCCGAAAAAGTAAAAAAGATAATACCTCTTTGTGTTCGACTATCCGTTTTTTTGATATTTTCTTTAAGTTAAGGTATAAGGTATGAAGATGTTTCCAGAAAAGCTCTGTTAGGGATCAAAAATAAATTCTCTGTATGTGATGCAAATACGTTTTTAGGAGGTTTATCAACATCTTCCAAATTTTTCTTTTTCAAGTTCCTTTGATGACTATCCATCATAAAAAATAACTCGGCTAGAAATTGGAAGCAGGTTAACTGAATATACTGTGAGGACCTCTCAAGGTTTTCCAAATTTAGGAATTTCTTCTAAGGTGCTAATGTGGAATGCATTTGGAAGTCCTACATCAGAATAAGCTGTTGAAGTCAAACTCAGAATTTCTACAGTTTATATAAAGCTTTAATTGAATTTAGTTATCTAAATAAGGATCTTATCGGTATTTGATCGTTTTGGCCCTTATAAACTATAAATTCTGATCTGAATTGAATGAGGATAAACCCAATAACTTGTAATGTGAATTTACGTAGATTATTCAAATACAACTGATTTCTTTTTTCATTCAATTAAATTGCGTTTTTACCAGTCTATTTAGGTACTGTGAGTTGAGAAAACTGTGGAGAGGGAATGGAACTATTTTCAATAGTAAAAACCAAAACATCATAACTGAACTGAATACATATATAGTATTTTAAGTTGCGATAAGTACTATTATTTGTAAAATTGGCCATATTGCGAAAAAAATGTAGTTGAATAAAATAGGAACGTTAGAGTAGTAAAATTTACTGTGGAAATTGTTCACTAAAAAATTGTATTTTTAACTAATATTCGCTGTTAGATTTTTAACTAATTCAATTTAATTATAAATAACCTTTAATAGTAAAAACCAAAACAACATAACTGAACTGAATATATATTATTTTAATTTTAACGTAAAAGGATATTCATTTTAATGTGTAAAATTATTTTAATTTAAAAGAAGTATAAATTGTACTTCAGAAAATTAATGAATCTTCAACTAAAAAAATCTTATTGTTATTGTCTAAACTCTTGTTCTTTTGTCATAAGCTCATAAAGAAATATAATATGTGACTGACCAGATTGTTTTTAAAAGGATTAGATTAAAAAAACGTAGTACATGTGAAATAAGCGCTAGTGGCGTGACGGGTAGGCCCATGCAAAACAACAATGGCTTTGAATGTAACCAACAGACAAATTTGTGCAAATATTACGAAGCTTGTTGTATTTATTTCTACTTAACGATAAAGTACTGATCCGACGGAACTTGAACCTTGACGAAACTCTTGTACAAACTGAAGTGGGTGGAGGATGAGCCAAGTAGGGCAATTATAAAATTTAAAAATAGAGATGGATAGCTTAGAACTAGATATAGTTGGTATTATAGAATTCCGTTGGCCCAAAGCTGGAGACTTTAGACTTGGTGGAAGGTAATTGGGTGGTAGGAGTTGTAATGCGTAGGAAAGTAGGGCAGAGTGTAATTATATTAAACTCGAAATCAGTAAACACGGTTTTAGCGGTTTATGCAGATATAGAAGACGTGTTAAGTTTAGTGAGAGGGCATGAAAACCTAACAGTAGGAGATTTCAACGCAGTAATAGGTGAAGGTAAAGTGGGTGCAATAGGAGGTTCTTTTGGATTAGGCAATAGAAATGATAGGGGAGATAGGCTGATAGAATTTTGCGATAAATCTAACTTAACCGTCGCGAATAATTAATTCATCCACCACCTTAGGAGGCGCTATATGTGGAAGATGCCAAGTGATTTAGAGAGATATCAGTCAGATTACATACTTGTTAGGCAAAGATTTAAGAATCAAGTGAAGGACTGGAGGCGTTATCCAGGAGCAGATATAGATAGCAATCATAACTTAACTATTTTATTTATATTAGTAGTTATGAAGACCAACCTTAAATTAAAAATTTGGAAAGCGGGAAGGTAGGAGGCGACTTGACTTAGAAAAGCTAAAATGTAACGAAACGCGTGGTAGGCTAGGTAAAATGACAGCCGAAATACCAAAGGCAACGGGAGAAATGAATGACAGGGACATAGGGACAGAATGAAACAGCATTAAAACGTACTTAAAATCAGCAGCTACAAATTAACTAGGTCTTAAACAAGACGAAAGTAGGAAACCCCGGATAACAAATGAGATTTTAGGATTAATAGACTAAAGGCGGAAATACAAAAACAGGACAAACGAAGAAGGCCAAAAAAGATATAAGATTATAAAGTGGGAAATAATTAGGAAGTGTAGGGTAACTAAGGAACAGTGAATTGATAGGATGTGTAAAGAAGTAGAAGAAAAGTTTGAAGTAGTAGGTAAAACCGATGAGGCATATAATATAATTAAAAGGAATTTTAGAGATGTAGAGTACAGCAGTAAAAGTATAAGTAACGAGGCAGGGGTCATTTTGACAGAAAATGAGGAAAAGGCAGATAGGTGGAAAGAATATTTAGAGAACCTATATGCAGGCTATGAGTTAGGAGATATATTAGAGATGGAAGATAGTGTGGAGATAGATGAGCTAGATTATCCCATACTGAGAGAAGAGTTCGATGCAGTATTAGAAAACTTAAAGAATGATAAGGCGTCAGGTGTAGATCGGATACAGGGGGAAATTCTAAAACATGCAGGACAAGAGGTTTAGAGATCGTATGTTTAAGCTTGTTAGTCCCATTTACGAGACGGGGAAAGTTCCAGAGGATTATACACGGAACGTAGTAGTAATCATACCTAAAAAAAGAGGCGCGAATAGGTGCGAGACATTTAGAACAATTAACTTTTCATGCGTTAAAAATTTTAACTAGAATTGTACAGAGACATATAAGAGGCAGAAACGGAAGTTAGAGGGGTTAAAGATAGACCTAGATTAGATTACTTTTGGGAAACAGTGAGGATATGGGTTGTTCTAGTTTTAGGGAAATACGAAGATTAGCTCAGGATAGGAAAGAGTGGAGGTTCGTGTCCAACCAATCTTAGGACTGACGACCTTATAATGATGATGAACGGTGAAGTAATGATTGTCACAGTGGAGAATTTTGGCGGCCACGTATTTCTTTTCTTTTAACCACGTTCGATATCGCTTTAGTCAACGTTGTTAGCATTTATAAACATTAAATTCAATGAAAATATCTTAATTTGCATTGCGCTATTTTCAGATTCTTATTCTTTGTATAAAATGCAACCTTTGTACAGAATATTTTTACTATACAATGCTTATACATATTAACAAAATTGGCGGGTAATGCAAATGTCGAAATGTTTGTTTTGCCCATAACGAATTAGCGTTTGGACGTCTGAACTTGTGTATATATTGTTGTTAAAAAGAAATCGGCTATAGATCATAATTATAATATATTACTTTTAAATAAAGTTATTAAAAATGGATTATAAGTGCATATATCAGTTAGTGATATTTACGGAAAGAGAAAAAACTGAAAAAGAGATTGATATTCTGTAGACATCGTGATTTGACCATGATAATTATGAGGACGTATTGAGATGTAGACATTTTTGCCCAAAAAGAATGACGACGTACTATATACTACGCTAAAGAATCGGCTGAATTAACTGAAACGATTAAATTGTGATGATCCATTGCTTCATTGGCAAATATTTACAATCGGGTTGCAGAAATGATCCTGGTAAATTCTATTATTTTAACACAATATGAATTAAAATATTTTCAAATGTTTAAAAGTACCTAAAATTATACTATTACTATTATAGTAGTATTAATGAATACTCGCAATTTATTATTTCGTACATTTGGGGGATATTTCGACAATTTAGTTCTTTATTGAATTACTTGAGTTTTCAAAAATTATTTATTTTCTCTTAAAAAATAAAAAAATAATGAATTAAGACATTTGTTATTTATTTATAGAATGATTTCTTTTCTTTTAGTGTACTTAAATAGTAATATTTAGTTTGTTATATGAATGTAAACTGTATTCATGAAAGAATTGATATTATTTTGAATTCATCGAAATTGCAGAAATCATGTTAAGAACTCTAAAGGAAGAGGACGATGGAATGCTGACTAACGAGTGATAATACATTTAAGGCATCTGTAAAATCTATGATGAGTAATCATAAAGACTAGGATGGTCAGAGCGGTATACAGAACAAACCTCAAAAAAAGAAGTTTCATTTTAAAGGTGGCATATTTATAACAGTAAAAGTCAAGAGAAATAATTTCAATAAATTTGTTCATCGTATATTTTGTTTGTAATGAATTTTGCAATCAGATTTTGATAGGGTTCTACCCTGATTTATTACCGAGGTTTTTTTTCATTTCCTTTATCAGTTATAATGTTTATTTCCTTCTTATCGAAAAGCCTAACAGTCCTAATCATATTCTCATAAGGCGGACATTGTTACGACTTTAGTAGGATATAGAGGTTCCCTATCAAGTACATGATCACAATTTCTAGTCGAGAAAGATCAGGGGAATCATTAGAACGATAGGTAAAAACAAACAGATTATTTTCGCATACAAGGTCTACTTTTAAAATGAAATTGTTCTAAGAAAATGTTTGTCGATGAGCGCTGTCTGCAATAAACAATGCAAAAACAAAAAAATATGGATGCAAATCAAAACAACGCCCGAAATTTGCATAAATATTTAAATACATGTGTTGTTTATTCATTTTATGTCAATATATATCGTACCAATTTATTCAAATATTTTTATGAAATGATCACATAGGTTTAATAAATTATTTTCTTACTAAAACTCTGTTTTATTTCGTATTTAAAGTGGAGTTACAATAATTAAAAGCTTCTTTGGTTCAATTACTTTCAGTCACATTAAACAACTCAAAATCATTTTCATTCACGAATAATTCTCTACGATATAGTTTTTCATTTATTTGTTATCCTCTCAGTTCATCATATTATTTCCCCATTTTAAACTTTTCCATGCTTTTCTTTCCATTATTTCTCTGAATTCATTCAAAATTCCGTTATATTTTTCTTTTCTTATTTTTTTGTCATATTTTATCAACCTTTGACCGAGTATTACGAACTACTAAGTGATTCTTTAACAATTATAATATAAAAGCCGAAAAATATCACTGAACATAATGCAGAATATCTTCTAAAGTAGCCCGACACCCATTCACTCAATTTTACTTAATACTGCTGTAATTTAAGACAGAAACAAACTTTACAAGGCATGCTCTTTATAAGAGTATCTAACTAACCATAACATATTGGATGGATCTAGGATTCTAAGCTTTTATGTAGAATATTGGAATTTCCTGTTTTGTTTATTTGTAATCTGTATATCCAATCGCATCTATTGATTTGCTAATTTTACATATTCTCAAAATGCAAATACAACTATGAATAATTCTCAATGTAAAAATCAAAACATGTCCCTTTTTTTTATGAGTCGTCTGTATTAACAAAAGATGAAAATTTCGAAAGTCTTATAAAGTAGATTGCTTACAACCCGGCGTCGGCCGTCAGAGAGAAAGATAAGTTTTAGATGTTTGTGTACCGATTCAGAAAGTTCCGGATGTTCATGCACGGGCAAAGAGCCTTAACGACACCATAAATTATCGCGTTCTAGAATTATTTGTGCCAACTTTGCGAAAATCATCATCGAAAGCATGTCGTAAACTGCAACTGCCACAAGCAGCCTTCCTACAGCTATTTCCATTTCCAAGCAGGCTACATTTCATATTTTCCAGCCTTTCTGTATTTGAATGTAGTACTAAGATTACATTAAGTTAATTGGAAATATTACGTTTTGATCCTAACATAAACTGCAGTACTATATTTAAGAAAGATAATGAAGTAATCCGCTACGGTCAATAAGAATTAGGCGAGATAGATTTATAGGACACCTTCATAGGTATGAAGGGCTAGTTAGAGATATATCAGAAGCAGAAACAGGAGTTAAGAGAAGTAGAGGTAGGCTTCGATCAGATTACTATTCACAAATAGTTACAGATGTGCAATGTTCTAGTTTAAGAGAAATGCGAAGATTAGCTCAGAGTGGGAAAGAGTGGAAGTGCGTGTCTAACTGGTCTTAGGATTGACAACCCTACGATAATTATGATGAAAGAAGTACTCATTCTGTTTCCATTGACCTTTTCGCATTTCGATTGTGTGGAACTTATTTTCTGCTAACGTTTCGGGAGTTTCACTGTTCATTTTTTTAGGATAGATCAGACAGTTTCAAATGATAGTCACCCTACGTTCATCCAGCAGGAAATTTGATATATTCACATAATGCACCAAAGTAATCTTGAATGTAAATAATACAATCTGATATAATAGGAGGAGTAGCAAGTTTAAATGGAAGTGGATGAGTATAGGAGCGGTGAACTTAGAAAATGGAACAATTCGGAAAACAAAAAGAATGGAGAGATATTTTGAAGCATTGCTGAACATTAAAGATTTTTTGTAAAAGGCGCGTCACACAAAATCTGTTCGTGAATACATTATTGCTCTTAGTTGTTGGTGGCATGGTCCAGGTACTCAACGTGGACTATTATGATTAGCTTATAAACCGAACGGGATTATTGAGTTGATCGAGCCATTTTAACAGTTGTTACTCTTCCAACCGCTCTTGACATAGCATATGTGGTGTTTGATCCATCTTGCATCTGGTGTATCATCCACTTTTAATTTTGGTGTTTGATCCATTTTATGGAAGGTAAGAATATGCTTGAGAGCATTAGAATAAGGAACTAGAATTCGACTAGATGATTACGACTGAATGCAACTGAACTTTTTAATTATATTTACCTTGTCTGTTCAGATTTATTACGTCAAAAGTTTATAATTTTTATAAATACGCCTGCCCCCAGCCTGGCTTACAGTGTGAATATAGTAAAAATTTGTGCTTAGAATAGCATTCACCTACAGAAAACTAATGTAAAATATTAAGTAAGTGTTAAATGTAGGTTAATACATTATTTTGCCTGTTTTTATCTCGGCGTTAGAGCACGTAATGTGCTGCGGCAATAACAGCATGACGCTAGGAACACAGTACAACTTTTTCCTTTGGATCACTTTCGAAACTGAGGTGAAGACTTTATTTTGAAGACTTAACATGTGGTATAATTATTAAGATCTATTTTGAAGTGTTGACTTTTATTTTACGGTTTTGTGAACAACGAGCTAGATCTCATTTTATTCTGAGACGTATGATCTAGCTGAAATTCATTTGTCTTTATGGCCTGTTGAGCAAGTTCCTAATTTATTAGAACCTTGCAGGACTTGAGTCCACGACAGTACTGGTTAATTTTTTGGAGATTCTGTAAATTAAAAAGAATTCATATACCGCAGGTTGTACTACCCCACCGCAATTTATGTGCTTCGTATTTCTTTGCTTCCTAATGTGATTGTGGAAAACGGCTCCACTGGTTGACTTTGTGTTTACTAAAAGAATTTTACAAACTGAAGTAGAATCCAATTTCTTTATATAAATATCCAACTACATTTTACGAAACAACCCAAATAGTTTCTTTTATAGCTTACGATTGAGTGAATTAATACATACATATGTATATAGAACATTGTTACATCATTTTGGCATTGTACTCGGGAATAGGTATCATGTAAAGGTCATATTAGCTTTTACTAAATATGAACACCGATTTCTGAAGCGAAAGTAAGAACTAGTGATAATTTTACATATCTGCACAAGTTATATATGGAAGTAACTTTAATGACGTCTAAAGCTTACCAGTCCTTTGGTTTTTCTTAATATTATGTTTCATGAAAGTTAGGCTAGGGTTAATTTAAGTTTCCCTAACTTTCTCTGATTATACATTTCGTATGTTTGTTTGGGTCACTTTGTTATAGAAGGTTTTGAGGAGGACTTAGAAAACGAATAATTAAAACTAAACAACAACAACATATATTTACAACTTAACAACAACTGACGTAACGAAAGGAGAAGAGAAGAGACTTGTTCTGCTGAAGGCGTAAGACGAACTGATTTGGTATTTTATGAAAAATGAAAAACTGTTCTACAAGGAAGGAATAGAGAGGGTAGTAGATAGGAGTAGGGAAGCATTAAAATATGGAAACTTTAAGATTAGAAATACCAAGAAATTGATGGCCGGTCAACCACCGAAGAAACCGATTGTAAAAATGTAATTAGGAAGGAATGAAAGGTACAGACGTCATGCGGTTAGTACACAAAAGATGAAATGTTACAGGGATTATAGGAAAGTACAGTAATAGAGTTATTTAAATAGATAAGCAAGATACAATAGATTATTTACAAAAGGAAGGAATTTTTATAGACACTAATCGAAAATAGAAAAGAAATATTTTAGAAAGGTATTTACAATATGTAAACAAAATGAAACAATTTTCAAACATGTGGTGGATATCGCCACA
>NW_020442441.1:171992-177994 GCF_000699045.2 Agrilus planipennis
CCACAATAACCATTTTTATCCTTTACTTTTTATGAGAAATAATGACTTATTTACGAAGCGATTGTAGGCAATACAGCATTAATTCTTATCCAATTAAGTACCTTAAATACATTGTGCATTTAATATAGATCAATATGGCCCTTTAGAGCATGTAATTTAAATGAATATTTTCGAAGATATTACAGATTTAAAATGCAGGGACATAGCGGTTGCGGTGGTACCGGCCGGGAGGCCGCTTTGTATTGTCTAATGACAAAAACACTGTGAATGTTGTATTTAAAGACATTCTGTAGTATAAACAAAACAAAAATATATTTAGCATTGCACCCGTGCGAAGCTGGGGCGGGTCACTATTAATTAATAAATAAAAAAAACGTTATTTTTTTTCTTTTTTTGTGTTCTTAATAGATACCATTTTGGCGTGCATCTTAAATAGTGCTGTATACTAACAGAGAAGAACAATGTTGTTTCTTAAGTTAATTTTTATCGTAAAGGCCGTAAAAATATTATTGTGTGTAGTAGTAAACTGTTGATATTTACGTTATTACTCGTTCCACAAGCGACACTGTTTACTTTTTTCATCAATGTAGTAGCATAGTTGTTATCGCAAAAACCTGTGCTGACAATTCACGCCCAGGACCGGCTTGGGAATGTTAATTCTTCTAGTTTTCTTACAAATTATTTTGTTCCTTAATCACGCTGCTTTACTCACCATGCGATTCCTTATTACATCTAGTTAACACCCTCCAAAGCTTGCCACTTATTTCAGAAACATTCTATATAGACTGATAGAATCATAACCTTACATTTTGCTTAGCCCTAATCGGGTAAAAATTTGCTTAAGAGCGCTAATAATAGCAAGATTTGCCCTTAATGGTAATCTTCAACCAAGCTCAAAGACCATTTCATACTGTATTTGAGAAAGATACTATCAGGATAGGTCGAGATTTTAAACTTACCTAGTATCTATTTCAAAAATATGATATATTTTCTAATTCAAGTTTTTCAGTTCCTGTTGCCCCTTTTCATCATATTACCTGCTTACGGTTAGTTTAGATTAATTTTCTCTGATTATACGTAACCGTGAAAGTCTATCCCTAAACAAATTGCTAATTAATAATACTAATCGTAAAAGGACAAAATAAACGATTTGTGCCATATAAGTATCTTCATTTCGAGCTCCCAGAAAATGAACTTGTTTATATGTAGAGGGAATTAATTGCAACATCCATCGTTGTAAATTTAAATTAATTACATTTGCGAGTGAAGAGTGGTGACCTTTACATACATATATGTATGCATAAACCAACAGCACATTGCAGTAGTCTGACTACAATTTGCATCAATATGTACACATAGGTAAGAGCACTCCGAATAGGAGCAACATTACTATATTGGTATTCTCCGGCATAATTTACATGTTTGTGCATATTTGAAGGCATTCGCATTCATTCACAAAGTTGTAATATTGTCATCATAGTTCAAATCGGTCCCATTCTAATATTAAAATTACATCAAGTGATTGTTTATTTGGATTTAATCAAACTCCTCATAATGGAGAAACAATCTCCTATTATTTTACGTCAAAAGCATTGCTTGTTACGGATATATTTTCCAAAATTATGCAATCAAACTTTGTGTTGGTAAGTATTTAATGAAAAGGAATAACTGAAGAAAATTTTAATTTATTTTAACTTTTATAGATCAGTTCGACGTTGTAAATTATAACCTAGCAACAATTTTTTTTTATTTGAAATAAAAGAGCAAGTCAACCTCATGGAGCTTGGCTTGCCCTATACTGAAGTACCTTCATTTTTATATCATTATTCTTTTGATCCAATATCGTCGCATTTCAATTCCTCGTAATAACGATATAAGTGCGTGTCAGATGACTCATTCTTCTTTTACACGGAACACTTCTAACATCTACTTACTTTATTGCTTGGTGATGATTTACATTTTCATTCTAGGCAGAGAGGACGGAGGAGAAAGATACAGTATTAAAAAGAAATTAATATAACCTAACCGAACCCTACCCTAATCTAAGCTAACTTGAACACATAAGATTAAGTAAGGAGCGGTTTAGGTTATGTTAGTTTCATTCTAATTTTATTTCCTTCCATCAATTCCGTCTGCTCCAGCCTTCAAACACCTTTGCTGTATCATGCAACGTTATCTTTAACAAGTGTATTCCCTCCAATCAATGGCCACGTGGTATACATAATTATCATTTCAGTTTTTCTCTTCCATCCCTCCGCTCTTATGTGTTACCGCCAACTAGTTCCAATGGGGATATAATCCAGTAGCGCATTCCTTTATCATTCCTCGAAACCCCTACCTCCTATGGCCCAAAAATTCATTATAATTATACTTAAATAACTTCAAAAACCCTATGGGAATGTTAGCATATTCATTAGTTTCTATTTGTGATCGAATGCGCGGCACTAATCTTGCTGAAAGCTTTTCATACGTTGTCTTTAATGTAAAATATACCTATTCAATCGATGGTTCGCTATTTTTTACACATGTCCNAAGTACAGTAATAGAGTTATTTAAATAGATAAGCAAGATACAATAGATTATTTACAAAAGGAAGGAATTTTTATAGACACTAATCGAAAATAGAAAAGAAATTTTTAGAAAGGTATTTACAATATATAAACAAAAAGAAACAATTTTCAAACATGTAGTGGATATCGCCACATACATAATCGTGGAGGCCTATCTTTAAACGAATTGCTAATTAATAATACTAACTGCGAAAGGACAAAATAAACGATTTGTGCCATATAAAGATCTACATTTCGAGCTCCCAGAAAATGAACAGCACCCATCGTTGTAAATTTAAATTAATTACATTTGCGAGTAAAGAATGATGTGCTAATCTATGTGCTTCGTATTTCTTTGTTCTATAATGTGATTGTGGGTAGCAACTCCACTGTTTGGATTTGTGTTTTGTATAAAAATTGTTTTTCTTTCAGATAAACAATAAAGGTTAAATCATTAAGAGAATTATTATATGGACCTCGCTGACGAAGTCAATAGAAACAGTTGGAAAAAGGGAAATAAGTCTTTTACCAACGAAAACACAGAATTTGTTTATAAGACGTCCGTTCTTATAATCAGAACTAAAGAGCAAAATTAGTTAGTTTGTGACTGATACACACAACAAATGTTTAAATAGGGGTGGACAGGAACATATACTTTTCCTTTCCTGATCATTCAGTTGGATCAAATACTTTAAAATGCTTATTATTTGTGGGATCATTAAAAATAATTCAATGATGAGATATAAACTATGTCACCTTCATGTGTCCAAGCAACGATATACATGAGATACGAGTCCATTACAACAAATTAAAATGAATCAAATTTTAATTATTGTCTGATTGTTGGTCATGGAGAATATTGTATTTTAGACTAATTCTTGACTTTGGATAATGGATTAAATATCAAAAGGAAAAAAATACACATTCATTTTATGTTACTATTCTGGCAAATGTCCATCATTTACCGAATGGAGCACAATACATCAACTAATCGCAAAATAATCCCGATGTATCAAAATAGCTTTAGTGCGAAGACGATAATATAATTTCCCAATGTTTTGAAAACAAATAAATCAGCTTTTGAATCAATAGTCGTCAAGCTCTAATGCCAAATCATTCTAATCGATAAGTTTCTGAGTAGGTATTAGAGGAGTAATTAAATAATGCCGGGCGTGGCAAGATTATTTCTTAGTAAATAATATATTCTATAAACATTCTAATCATTTTCGTGGATGTATACCATAATTGAATAACATATCACGGGAATCTCGCTTATTAGCTTGTGTGAAATTAGAAATATTTGAGGTAGATATAATTATAATTAACCAAAAGAATTTTACAAACTGAATTAGAATCCAATTTCATTCTATAAATACCCTACTACATTTTAAGAAACGTCCCACATAGTTTCATTTATAGCTTAGAATTGAGTGAATTAATACATATGTATATAGAACATTGTTACATCATTTTGGCATTGTATCCGAGAATAGGTATCATGTAATGGTCATATTAGCTTCTACTAAATATGAACACCGATTTCTGATGCAAAAGTAAGAAGTAGTGATAATTTCGCATATCTGCACTAGTTATGAAAATAACTCGTGGGTTTTAATGACATCTAGGGCTTACCAGTCCTTGCAAAGAAGATTATTAAGCCTTAACCTACTTCTTACTTTTTAAATTATTTTATTTACCCCTATTCGGATTATTGTTTTTTTTATATTATTTGAAACTTTTTTGTTTTAAATTTAATATGATAACAGAGAAAAGTGTGATGTACATAATATCACAATAAATAATCAATAATCTATATATAAAAGTCGTTTTAGTTAGACTATTTATAACTCAAGAACGGCTGAACCAATTTGGCTGAAAGTTGATGGAGAGGTACCGTAGAACCAGGAGACGGCCATAGGATACTTGTTATCACGTTCAACGGGAAAAACGTGGTATATGTAAACGCAAATGACATGAAATGACAAAACGCAACTGACAGCAAAACGAAAAATTTATCAGTCAAAACATCAGTCTAGCTATTCATTTGTTAAAAATGATATAACAAAACGCAACTGACATGGAATAACAAAACACAACTGACAACTAAACGTAATGTTGTCTATGGTTAAATAGTGTGTTTTATTTATAGTTAGATTTACCTGAAACTTGGCTTTAATGCTTTTTCATCTAAAATTAGTAACACACACACACCTATTTCAACATTTTACAAAATTCTACCTCTTTAGGAAGCTGAAAGGGGTTTGCAAAGATTGCATGTTTGTTTTTGGTCCGATTTACTTGAAACTGGTTAAAAAATTCAACCTCTGTTGGGTGGGATCATTGGTAAAGAGGAATTGCAATGTTTAAATAGAACATATATTTTTTGTGGTCAGATTTACTTGAAACTTGGTCTTAATGGTTTCTCATTTCATTTCTGAAAGACCTATCTCGACATTTTAAAAAATTCAACAAAGAGGTTGCAACGTTCCCACGAGGAATATTTTATTTGTACTCGGTATACCCGAAGGTTGCTCATTGTTGAAATTTGGCAAATACACGTGTACTTCTTTTGGCAATTTTTAAACATCAACCCTTAAGGATGAAATGTTATTGCTACGTTTGTATTTAAAATCTAAAATGGCGACATATATAAAATGAAAACATTGTAAGGGTGAATTGGGAGTTAAAAGGTTTTATGGAGAAACAATATTAATTTCTGCGAGTGAAGCCGCGGGGAAAGGCTAGTTAAATAATAATAATAATAACTATCTTGACTAGGACTTTTATGATAAAATAATTGTTCAATATACGGAAAAGGATAAAGTAAACCCTGTTTATATAATGTCTATTTAAACGAAACAGGTGAAGTGGTGAGAACTTCTGATACAATTTTCTCTCCTCTCATATTGATTTTAATTGTATAAAATGTAACTTTTGCTACCCGAACTATAATAGCCAATCAATTGACAACAGTATACCTAAATATAACCATACATAGGATGCATACATATACAGGGCGTTTCTGAAATAAGTAGTAACCTTGCAGGTGGTGATAGAGCACAATAATACAAGAAAATTAAATAAATGTTTGTATGTCCGAAAGTTCACCATTTTCGAGAAAAACGTAGTTGAAAGTATAGGTAAATGTAATTCCTGACCTGCAAAGGAATGTCACAATGCAAAGCGATTTTAAATCAACTTGTATGTATGAATGCAATCAGTCGATTTGATTAGAATTAGGTAATTGTCTCAAACATTGAATAGGTCAGTGTAGTTGTTATACTTCGTTTAGATTCTCTATCGATGTGACCTTCAGTTTGACCGGCGCAAAGTAGAAAAGAACAGCACTAGGCCAGAAAAGGAAGGAGACAACTCTCGGCCAAACTCTTAACCGGTGAGGAGCGTATAATCCGTACAGTACTGCACGGAAAAATTGACCATTTTATCCACTAC
>NW_020442441.1:178809-192537 GCF_000699045.2 Agrilus planipennis
CCACAATAACCATTTTTATCCTTTACTTTTTATGAGAAATAATGACTTATTTACGAAGCGATTGTAGGCAATACAGCATTAATTCTTATCCAATTAAGTACCTTAAATACATTGTGCATTTAATATAGATCAATATGGCCCTTTAGAGCATGTAATTTAAATGAATATTTTCGAAGATATTACAGATTTAAAATGCAGGGACATAGCGGTTGCGGTGGTACCGGCCGGGAGGCCGCTTTGTATTGTCTAATGACAAAAACACTGTGAATGTTGTATTTAAAGACATTCTGTAGTATAAACAAAACAAAAATATATTTAGCATTGCACCCGTGCGAAGCTGGGGCGGGTCACTATTAATTAATAAATAAAAAAAACGTTATTTTTTTTCTTTTTTTGTGTTCTTAATAGATACCATTTTGGCGTGCATCTTAAATAGTGCTGTATACTAACAGAGAAGAACAATGTTGTTTCTTAAGTTAATTTTTATCGTAAAGGCCGTAAAAATATTATTGTGTGTAGTAGTAAACTGTTGATATTTACGTTATTACTCGTTCCACAAGCGACACTGTTTACTTTTTTCATCAATGTAGTAGCATAGTTGTTATCGCAAAAACCTGTGCTGACAATTCACGCCCAGGACCGGCTTGGGAATGTTAATTCTTCTAGTTTTCTTACAAATTATTTTGTTCCTTAATCACGCTGCTTTACTCACCATGCGATTCCTTATTACATCTAGTTAACACCCTCCAAAGCTTGCCACTTATTTCAGAAACATTCTATATAGACTGATAGAATCATAACCTTACATTTTGCTTAGCCCTAATCGGGTAAAAATTTGCTTAAGAGCGCTAATAATAGCAAGATTTGCCCTTAATGGTAATCTTCAACCAAGCTCAAAGACCATTTCATACTGTATTTGAGAAAGATACTATCAGGATAGGTCGAGATTTTAAACTTACCTAGTATCTATTTCAAAAATATGATATATTTTCTAATTCAAGTTTTTCAGTTCCTGTTGCCCCTTTTCATCATATTACCTGCTTACGGTTAGTTTAGATTAATTTTCTCTGATTATACGTAACCGTGAAAGTCTATCCCTAAACAAATTGCTAATTAATAATACTAATCGTAAAAGGACAAAATAAACGATTTGTGCCATATAAGTATCTTCATTTCGAGCTCCCAGAAAATGAACTTGTTTATATGTAGAGGGAATTAATTGCAACATCCATCGTTGTAAATTTAAATTAATTACATTTGCGAGTGAAGAGTGGTGACCTTTACATACATATATGTATGCATAAACCAACAGCACATTGCAGTAGTCTGACTACAATTTGCATCAATATGTACACATAGGTAAGAGCACTCCGAATAGGAGCAACATTACTATATTGGTATTCTCCGGCATAATTTACATGTTTGTGCATATTTGAAGGCATTCGCATTCATTCACAAAGTTGTAATATTGTCATCATAGTTCAAATCGGTCCCATTCTAATATTAAAATTACATCAAGTGATTGTTTATTTGGATTTAATCAAACTCCTCATAATGGAGAAACAATCTCCTATTATTTTACGTCAAAAGCATTGCTTGTTACGGATATATTTTCCAAAATTATGCAATCAAACTTTGTGTTGGTAAGTATTTAATGAAAAGGAATAACTGAAGAAAATTTTAATTTATTTTAACTTTTATAGATCAGTTCGACGTTGTAAATTATAACCTAGCAACAATTTTTTTTTATTTGAAATAAAAGAGCAAGTCAACCTCATGGAGCTTGGCTTGCCCTATACTGAAGTACCTTCATTTTTATATCATTATTCTTTTGATCCAATATCGTCGCATTTCAATTCCTCGTAATAACGATATAAGTGCGTGTCAGATGACTCATTCTTCTTTTACACGGAACACTTCTAACATCTACTTACTTTATTGCTTGGTGATGATTTACATTTTCATTCTAGGCAGAGAGGACGGAGGAGAAAGATACAGTATTAAAAAGAAATTAATATAACCTAACCGAACCCTACCCTAATCTAAGCTAACTTGAACACATAAGATTAAGTAAGGAGCGGTTTAGGTTATGTTAGTTTCATTCTAATTTTATTTCCTTCCATCAATTCCGTCTGCTCCAGCCTTCAAACACCTTTGCTGTATCATGCAACGTTATCTTTAACAAGTGTATTCCCTCCAATCAATGGCCACGTGGTATACATAATTATCATTTCAGTTTTTCTCTTCCATCCCTCCGCTCTTATGTGTTACCGCCAACTAGTTCCAATGGGGATATAATCCAGTAGCGCATTCCTTTATCATTCCTCGAAACCCCTACCTCCTATGGCCCAAAAATTCATTATAATTATACTTAAATAACTTCAAAAACCCTATGGGAATGTTAGCATATTCATTAGTTTCTATTTGTGATCGAATGCGCGGCACTAATCTTGCTGAAAGCTTTTCATACGTTGTCTTTAATGTAAAATATACCTATTCAATCGATGGTTCGCTATTTTTTACACATGTCCGGTAATTCACGCACATTCATTTTTAAATCTGCATTTTTAGTTTTGATGTAAAAAAGAAAATTGTTGTGTTTTCACACAAATGATTTTTATTGATAAATCAATACTCGTTTTCCCAACCTTCGTCTTCAACCGACTAAAATAGATACTCACTTTGTTGTATATCAATTTTAGCGTTTTCAATCGATATAAGCAACAGTTTCGCGAAAATAATCTAAAACCATTACCATAAATAATTTTCCTAATTACCTAATTCTTGTGATTGTCCGAATAGAAAACGAAGTACGGGGTGCTGTTCTTGTACAACAACAATCATATTTTATTTATGTCAAGCAAAATACGATTCACAAATATCCCCCCCCTCAAATATTATCTAAAATATTCATTAAAGACAATGTATCTGTTACTATTAACAATAATAGTGATGAAGACCTAACATGCCCTCTATATGTTCAATAGACAAATAATTTTATTAATAAAAACTAAATATAAACACTGCTAAATAAATATGTTCATTTCTTTTTCAATGTGTTCCACCTATTTATACAGCACAAAATTCTAGGTATTAAGAGAACCATTTAAGAGCTTTCTTTTGGTAGTAATAATAAAGTGGCCCCCATTTATACAATTAGCTAAAAGCATCAAATAGTAGTTAGTATATATTTTAAATGGAAAAAATATATAATAAAGTACTGAACGTTTCAAATGATATCGCTTTGTTTTCATTATTGTGTCTGCAATAGTTATACCGGTGTAAATGAGGACGTATTAGAAAGAGTACGAGGGCGTCAATAAGAAATAAAAGGGCACGGAGGGCTAGTTAGAGACATAGGAAACAGAAGTTGAAAAGACAGAAAAGATTCATCATCATAAGGTCGTCAGTCCTAAGACACACACTTCCACTCCTGTCTATCCTGATCTTCGCATGTCTCGCGATTTGACCCTGCGCTATCCTCTGCTTAATATACCTACTACTCCTTCCGCCCTGACTTATCTGGCTAAAATCAGCCGCTTCTTCTAGTCTTTTGTCCCCTTTATGTATAACCCCTCCTTCCCTACTTTTTCTTTCCTTGCAAACCAGTATTTTTGTTTTATTTTTATTGATTTTCATACATTACTGTTTTGTCAATACCGCTTCCATTTTATTTAAAGCTATCCCCAACTCCTCCTTGCTAGATTGTAATACTACTGTATCATCTTCAAATCTATGCATATCAATCTTTTGCTCCTCTATATCTATCCTTACAGTTGTATTGTCTTTAATTATGTTGATCGCGTTTTCGATGTATAGATAAATATGTAGCGATGACAGTGTGCATCCTTGTCGGACTCCCTTCCTAATATTTACTTCTCCACTCATCCGTACATTTTTAAGTAGATTTAACATCTTGGCCCATTTTCTTCTGTAATTTTCTGTATTTTACCGGTAAAGCTAGAATGGTCTCCCGCGTTTTTCTATTTCTTCTAAATTCAAATTAATCTTTCTCTAATAGCTCTTCCGCCTTCTTCCATCTTTCTCTGTACAATTCTAGTTAATATTCTTGACGCATGGGAAGTTAAGCTAATTGTTCTAAATGTCTTCCACCTATCCGCGTCTCTCTTTTTGGGTATGGTTACTACCACGTTCCTTAACTGCTCTACACTTCCTAATTATTTCCAACTTTATCGACGTATATTTATTTTGCAATTCTTCATCTGTTTTCTACAATTCTGTTTGTTTTCCAGGATTTCCTATTTTTGTTTTGTTTAAGACCTAATACAACAAGTATGTAATCTAACTATGTCCCTAAATCACCTGGTATCTTCCACGTATAGCGCCTCCTAACGTAATGGTTGAATAAAGTACTCGCAACGGTTATGTTATCCGTTATCAGTCTGTCTCCCCTATCATTTCTATTGCCCAATCTAAAAGAACCTGCTATTGCACCATCTTAGCTTTACCTACTGCTGCGTTGAAGTCTCATAGAACTATTAGGTTTTCCTGTCCTTTTTAAACTTAACACGCCATCTATCTTTGCATAATCGGCTTCTGCGTTTTCATCATTGTAAGATGATGTAGGCATAAAGACCTACCCTGTTACCGTTTTTACCGGTTTTTTTGAGTTTAATTTAACCGTAACTATTTTATCGGTTTTTTGTATATAACCACTCCGTTCTGCTTTCCTACGCATTTCAATTACTATTCCCGAATTACCTTCCACTGATCCTGTATATATTAATCTAAAGTCTCTACGCCAGAAGTCTCCAGCTGCTGATCAACGGACTTCACTAATGCCTGCTATATCTAATTCTAGTCTATTCATCTCAACTTTCAAATTTTATAATTTCCCTACTTGCCTCATTGTCCTGACATTTCACATTCCGACTCGTGAAATATTGTTCCTTCCCCTATTGCACTTATTGATGACATCCCCGGAGGTAGTCACCGCCAGGACATCCGAATGGGGGACTAGTGTACGTCCGGAGCGCTTTACCCCAAAGGATGCCATCATTTGAGTTCGGTTTGTTTTTCTTGTGAAATATCCTAATGTGGAGGATTCCCGTTGCCTTCCACAGTAGATGCATCAGAATGTCATGCTCGTGATCTCTGTCACCCTGAGCCTCGGAAAAATCTCCTACCCTCTTTCTGGCACTTGTCTTAGTTTGGGTTCTCCTTAATAACCCTTTATTATGGTTGAACGTATGGTGCGGTTCCCTAAGTCATCGAAACACCCACTGTAGTTTGCACAGGAGCTTCGTCAAGATTCAAGTCCCGTCCGGTCGGACAGAGTAGATTACTGTTCGAAAATAATTTAGAGATCTAGGTTGCTCCAGGTTTCAAGAAATACGAAGACTAGATCAAGATAAGAAGGTGAGCTATGTGTCCAATTAGTTTTCTAACATATCTTATGATGACCATGACACCAAATGCTGCTAAAGTAGTACATTTAGCTGAATTGGCTATGAGTTTCTCGTTGTACCTACATTACTTAATACTTGTAGATACATTTAAACAAACTATAATTCATCTTGATCCTAGATTTTACGCAAACTAATTTTAGAAGAGGCGATTAATCCATCATCCAAAATAAACTCACATCGAAGACTTGGTGAAATGATATTCGCCAGAATCAATAAGCGAGGTCGTAATACATATTTTAAAACGTATCCGATAATTCACCTTATTGAATGTCTCCTCAGCAATTTGCTACAGAAGATGTTCACTACGCTGCTTATAGTAACTCATAAAACGCTGCTTAAAGTAGCAAAGTTGGTCCATATTATGCTGGAACTGTCTACCGCGTGCTGGCGAGATCCAATGAGACTGAAATCGCAATTTATATTTGACGATTACGACAGAATACTGGTCACTTTGAACTTTTTGTTCTATTTGGTTGCGTGAATTCCACTAAAATGCAGCAACTCGCTACAAATGACGCTCACTACACTGTTTGTAGTAATTCACATGCAAAGTTATTTATTATTTTCATCGCACTCCAATTCCCTTCGCGTTAGAGATAATTGAATTTAATTAATAAAACTATGCAAATCATTAAACGTTATTTTACTTAAAGTATTTGTAAAATTTAATTTTAAATTCTGCTCCAACAAGTAAAATTTCAAGATCAATATGGTAACCCTGCTCGACCACTTTAACGTAAAATTACATGAATAATCCATCACCGCGACCGTTGACTAATAATTCTAGCCCTGTTACTAGCAGGTGCATATAAAGGTACTTTTATTGTCAGTCACTCCTGAGGCTCTTATTCGCATCTACTACTACGATTCGCTGGAAATTTTTACATATTAATAGTTGAACTGAGGTACATTTAGGCTGCGTTGCCAGGGAGTATTTTGTTTTATGAACTATCAAAGAACCCTTGAATTAAAAAGAAAATGGAACTAAAACTACGCTGCATTAATATTAAGACAAACAATAGCTTAGTTATACTAATGAGGCTCATCAAAAAATACGTTCCTATATGTGACATTTAACACAGTTCTAGGTTTAGCTACCACGCGTTCCTGCAAATATTTAACATTATTGGTTTAAAATCTACACCAATGATATAAAGTAGCCAGGTTTGTAAGTTTAGATGTGGGAGGTTATTTCCGAAAATAATAATATGTTCTTGGTCAGTAATAAATCGAAACTAGCACGCGAGAAACAATAAATCAATAAATGATCGTTCGAACAGAGGTTGCTCCTTATAAGCAAGGTGATTTAATAACAGGCCAAAGGGCTACATCAGACTACAAAAGACGACGTGGGATGTCGTACAGGAATAACCTTTTTACATTAACAATTAAATTACATAACTCCAATACAATTTAATGTTTTTAAAGTGAATTGCGCATTATTCAAAAAATTTTGAGAGTTGGGTTAGTTTAGAACAGTTTTCAGAGAAGCAGGAGAAATATTCTGATAGGCGTGGTTGAAAAAATTTATTTCATACGTTAACCAAATAATGCATTTTTGCATTTGCGGCATAAAGAAGAAAACAACATGATAATAAAATCCAACCAACTATTGCTAGTATATCGCCATCTATTAATATTTACAGCTAACCGTAGCATTTCACAAAATCAAATGAATAAATCTCCGATCAGGACACGAATAAAAAATGATGGAAGCTAAGAGAGAGGGAGGCAGAAACCAAATGGTCGATCAAAAACCGAATAAAATCTTAGGAGACTTCTGTCACAATCAACCTTTTAAGAAAGGACTTTGTTCGAAATCTCCCTGACTTTGTCTCAATTGTTGTTCAATGTGTTATATATATATATATATCTACCAATGTTATTCATCAGAAGGTTTACCTGAAATATAGCTATTTTGCATGTATATGCTTTAGATGTAAACGGAGCAAGAAAAATAGCTAATGTATATCTCTAAAATATTCAGTTAATTTATGTCAATCATTTCTCGACATAATTTCAAGCTTTCATGCTAATAGGAATTTCTCTGTTTTGACGTGAATACGTCTTCGAATTCGGTACGCATTCCAGTATTTCGAGAAACGTGATTTATGTCACATTATAAACGGCTAAGATTCCAGAACGGACAGCGTTCGAATGAGCACGTTTGAAAACGATAAATGAGCATATTAGCCGACATCTCACCTCCACAGCACACTTCAGGGCGTAGGATGCACGCACCTATTTATTCATCGTTTCGCCGCGTTTTGAATACCGAGCGGCATGACGTGAAGATTTAGACCGTTACTTAGCATTCGGGAGGATATCAGGAGATTTACAGTCAATACAAAATGTTTAGATTTACAGATGAATGTTCTAGCTTTACCTTCATGTTAGACTTTGAAGTCCTGCTGAAATTAATTATGTCAAATGTGTAATTATAGCATTAGTAAAACCACGTTTTCCTAAAAATTTTTTACATTTTTGCGAGCCATTTATTACCAAGCAAATTCTATCGCCGCTTGTAAGAAAAAAATGGTATCAATTTAATGAAGGCTAACCGAAAAAATTATAAGAGAAGCTCTAATTATACAGTTTACATAATTAATTTCAGAAGAACATCAAAGTCTAACATGAAGATAAGGTTTTATCATGCATCTGTAAAATGAAACATTTTGCATTGGCTGTAAATATTCACAGTAAGCTAACAATAAGACCATCAAAACATTTATGAATAATACCAAATTATTCTGAAAAGTACTTGTAACATAAAAACTGGTACTGTAGGGAATGCTCACAAATATAAAATACAGGGCGTTCCATTTAACTTAAACAAGTTATTGTACTATGAATATTGAGCACCCTATACATATATTTCTGGGCAATTTATTTTAATAGTATGAAACATTGAAGTCCTCGAGATGTTATGCAAACATAAGCTGCTAAAGTTAATTTTTGCTAAAAATAATGGATTTTTTAATTTCACTACAGAATTAAAATATTATCAATAAATCAGAGTCTTCTATGTAAAGTAACAAAGTTGGGTACCTGCCAGCGAAGCTGGGCATCCTTTAAATTTACGGATAATTTTTGAAAATTCACAATAAAAAGATAGCTTTTATACGAAAAACTATTACCTAAAGCTAATAATATGCCGCTGTAGAGGAAGGGATCTAAATACCCTGTATGAGTCATGCGTTCGTGTACCAAAATATGCTTTTCAACTTTATAAACACTGCTACAGTGACGTTAGCATTACAGGAAGAGAAAAAACGTAGAAGAGATGAAAACTCAAAAAATAAAATATGGGTTCACAACGCCTGGACAAGTAGACGTACAGAAGGAGAACTGTGATATATTCACATTTAATAGACAACGAAAGAAAATTCCAACCGTTCTCTCTATGTTTAGTATATTTTTATTTCTTATTACTGACGTCGCAATGTGCGGATAAGGCCGTACGTATTCGCTCAGTTTTTCTATATCCATTTTTCATTTGCCTATAATACAATAAACTGTAATATTTCAATAAAAACTAATATAACGGAGATGGATCCAGTAACAATTCTTAGGAGAAGGTAAAGAATAACTTTTTCTTAAATGTTGTTTCTGGAACGACTCTATTATGGCGCGTTTTTCAAAATCAGTAATCCACCTAGGGCATAAATATCTGGAGACGGTATCCTATTGGGATCCTTCAACCAGGAGGAGCCTAAAAACATGGCGCCAATTAGGGAAAATTCATCGTAGTTTCTATAGTGTACCAAGCAATTTCCAAGTTTTTAAATTACGATAGAATGATAAGTATTGACACAATATGTGATTGGGCTGACACAAAGCCTCGGAAAGGAAATTTCGTTGAAGGTGAGCGTGTTTTTAATGCCAATCACATTATAACATTCGGAAATAATAAATCCGGAAACTAGCGTTAAAATTCCGTCAAGTTTACTGCCTACTTTTTACAAACTTCGGATTTAAAAAGTGATTCACGTTTTATAATTGGTGAGGCGATTCTGGGTGATTTAAGTAATATCATATCAATGACTTGCACGTGCAAAGTCGATTTAAGAGAACGTTGCAAACACATTTTGCAACTTTGTTGTATTGCAGCAGGTAGGTTGTTAACCTCAAAATACTTATATCGTAACATTAGAATTGTGTTAAATCAATTACACAGGAATAAATAATTTCTCACTTTATAGTTTTAGTATGATTCTTGTTTTAAATATTAAGGTTATGGCTGATGGTAAATACTTGGTGAAATATAATCATGTGCATTAAAATGACGTGAACAAATTTTTATTCCGGAATTCACGTCTATGATACCTACTGCTTTCATCCAAGCTTCTATTAGTTTACTTTTTTCTCTAATTTTCCGAATATATTTTTTACATATATAANACTCTTAACCGGTGAGGAGCGTATAATTCGTACAGTACTGCACGGAAAAATTGACCATTTTGTCCACTAAATTTGCATTGCTCAAATGTACTGTTATTGGTACAAATTACTACTGACTATTGGAAGAAATATTAAAGGCTTTAACGCTTGTTTTTGACTCGCACTACTATTCATGATTGAAGAAAACTTTTGGCAGGTACTGTATGAAAATGTATGTTTAATGAACAAGAGCCGAGAGTATAATGGGCTTTTTTTCTTCCTACCTTCGATTTTGCCAGACACTGGAAAGTAAACGAAGTATACAATGGCGTTTAATACGGCAGAACTTTGTGACATGATACTTAATTTAAGGGTAATGCAAGTACAATGTTAATGTAACGGCCGAATTGTACTGTCATCGATATGCCCAGCGAAGACTTTCTCAATCACAAATAGTCTTAAATGCGGTAGAGAGATTAAAAGAAACCGACATTAATTTTGATAGATGCCTGTTATAAGCCTGTTCGAATTTCAAAACAATTTTTTGGAGTGTACGCACGTATGTATGTGTGTTTAACTATGTTGCAATGATTCTTTTCTAGTGGGAGGATAAGGATATTGGTAAACCACCCATAAAAAGCAGGTAATGCATATCGACAATACCTCAAAGTTGTTTTGGAAATCTGCCTTATCACTACATAGTATAAGACAAGGTCGCTTTCCCGCTGTCTGTCCCTATGTATGCTTAAATCTTTAAAACTACGCAAAGAATTTTGATGCGTTTTCTTTTAAACGATAGAGTGATTCAAGAGGAAGGTTTATATTTATAATACAAGCATAATATAGTAGGGAAACACTGATAATTTTAGAGGTTTCTAATGTCGTAAATAAACACATTTTTTGCGCTTACATTGCAAACGCTGGCTGAACCTTACGAGATAGATCAAAATAATGTACTACAATATTGTACATCTTAAAAGGGTCTACAAAAAAGTCCGGGATGGTATATGTCTATCTCTTAGGGATAACCCACAATAACCATTTTTATCCTTTACTTTTTATGAGAAATAATGACTTATTTACGAAGCGATTGTATGCAATACAGCATTAATTCTTATCCAATTAACTACCTTAAATACATTGTGCATTTAATATAGATCAATATGGCCCTTTAGAGCATGTAATTTAAATGAATATTTTCGAAGATATTACAGATTTAAAATGCAGGGACATAGCGGTTGCGGTGGTACCGGCCGGGAGGCCGCTTTGTATTGTCTAATGACAAAAACACTGTGAATGTTGTATTTAAAGACATTCTGTAGTATAAACAAAACAAAAATATATTTAGCATTGCACCCGTGCGAAGCTGGGGCGGGTCACTATTAATTAATAAATAAAAAAAACGTTATTTTTTTTCTTTTTTTGTGTTCTTAATAGATACCATTTTGGCGTGCATCTTAAATAGTGCTGTATACTAACAGAGAAGAACAATGTTGTTTCTTAAGTTAATTTTTATCGTAAAGGCCGTAAAAATATTATTGTGTGTAGTAGTAAACTGTTGATATTTACGTTATTACTCGTTCCACAAGCGACACTGTTTACTTTTTTCATCAATGTAGTAGCATAGTTGTTATCGCAAAAACCTGTGCTGACAATTCACGCCCAGGACCGGCTTGGGAATGTTAATTCTTCTAGTTTTCTTACAAATTATTTTGTTCCTTAATCACGCTGCTTTACTCACCATGCGATTCCTTATTACATCTAGTTAACACCCTCCAAAGCTTGCCACTTATTTCAGAAACATTCTATATAGACTGATAGAATCATAACCTTACATTTTGCTTAGCCCTAATCGGGTAAAAATTTGCTTAAGAGCGCTAATAATAGCAAGATTTGCCCTTAATGGTAATCTTCAACCAAGCTCAAAGACCATTTCATACTGTATTTGAGAAAGATACTATCAGGATAGGTCGAGATTTTAAACTTACCTAGTATCTATTTCAAAAATATGATATATTTTCTAATTCAAGTTTTTCAGTTCCTGTTGCCCCTTTTCATCATATTACCTGCTTACGGTTAGTTTAGATTAATTTTCTCTGATTATACGTAACCGTGAAAGTCTATCCCTAAACAAATTGCTAATTAATAATACTAATCGTAAAAGGACAAAATAAACGATTTGTGCCATATAAGTATCTTCATTTCGAGCTCCCAGAAAATGAACTTGTTTATATGTAGAGGGAATTAATTGCAACATCCATCGTTGTAAATTTAAATTAATTACATTTGCGAGTGAAGAGTGGTGACCTTTACATACATATATGTATGCATAAACCAACAGCACATTGCAGTAGTCTGACTACAATTTGCATCAATATGTACACATAGGTAAGAGCACTCCGAATAGGAGCAACATTACTATATTGGTATTCTCCGGCATAATTTACATGTTTGTGCATATTTGAAGGCATTCGCATTCATTCACAAAGTTGTAATATTGTCATCATAGTTCAAATCGGTCCCATTCTAATATTAAAATTACATCAAGTGATTGTTTATTTGGATTTAATCAAACTCCTCATAATGGAGAAACAATCTCCTATTATTTTACGTCAAAAGCATTGCTTGTTACGGATATATTTTCCAAAATTATGCAATCAAACTTTGTGTTGGTAAGTATTTAATGAAAAGGAATAACTGAAGAAAATTTTAATTTATTTTAACTTTTATAGATCAGTTCGACGTTGTAAATTATAACCTAGCAACAATTTTTTTTTATTTGAAATAAAAGAGCAAGTCAACCTCATGGAGCTTGGCTTGCCCTATACTGAAGTACCTTCATTTTTATATCATTATTCTTTTGATCCAATATCGTCGCATTTCAATTCCTCGTAATAACGATATAAGTGCGTGTCAGATGACTCATTCTTCTTTTACACGGAACACTTCTAACATCTACTTACTTTATTGCTTGGTGATGATTTACATTTTCATTCTAGGCAGAGAGGACGGAGGAGAAAGATACAGTATTAAAAAGAAATTAATATAACCTAACCGAACCCTACCCTAATCTAAGCTAACTTGAACACATAAGATTAAGTAAGGAGCGGTTTAGGTTATGTTAGTTTCATTCTAATTTTATTTCCTTCCATCAATTCCGTCTGCTCCAGCCTTCAAACACCTTTGCTGTATCATGCAACGTTATCTTTAACAAGTGTATTCCCTCCAATCAATGGCCACGTGGTATACATAATTATCATTTCAGTTTTTCTCTTCCATCCCTCCGCTCTTATGTGTTACCGCCAACTAGTTCCAATGGGGATATAATCCAGTAGCGCATTCCTTTATCATTCCTCGAAACCCCTACCTCCTATGGCCCAAAAATTCATTATAATTATACTTAAATAACTTCAAAAACCCTATGGGAATGTTAGCATATTCATTAGTTTCTATTTGTGATCGAATGCGCGGCACTAATCTTGCTGAAAGCTTTTCATACGTTGTCTTTAATGTAAAATATACCTATTCAATCGATGGTTCGCTATTTTTTACACATGTCCGGTAATTCACGCACATTCATTTTTAAATCTGCATTTTTAGTTTTGATGTAAAAAAGAAAATTGTTGTGTTTTCACACAAATGATTTTTATTGATAAATCAATACTCGTTTTCCCAACCTTCGTCTTCAACCGACTAAAATAGATACTCACTTTGTTGTATATCAATTTTAGCGTTTTCAATCGATATAAGCAACAGTTTCGCGAAAATAATCTAAAACCATTACCATAAATAATTTTCCTAATTACCTAATTCTTGTGATTGTCCGAATAGAAAACGAAGTACGGGGTGCTGTTCTTGTACAACAACAATCATATTTTATTTATGTCAAGCAAAATACGATTCACAAATATCCCCCCCC